>NW_026894657.1:0-97533 GCF_032452875.1 Bos javanicus | reverse complement strand
GGTGGACTCTGAGGCTCGATCCCGCATTTGCGTATGCCGAGCCTCCTTCCTCATGACCTTTGTCCAGAGTGGAATGCCTCCCCGGCTCCCGGCACATGATCAGTGCATGCTCAGTCACGATATCAGTGCCTGCTCAGCCACGTGATCACTGACGGCACAGTCACGTGATCAGCGCCTCTCAGTCACGTGATCACCGTATGATAAACACGTGATCAGTGAACGACCAGCCACGTGATCACTGCATGCGCGGTCAGGTGGTCAGTTCCTGATCAGCCACCTGATCAGTGCGTGCACAGTCCCCTGATCAGCGCCTGTCAGTCACTGATCACTGCCTGATAAACACGTGATCAGTGCCCGAACAGCCACGTCATCAGTGCATGCGCAGTCACGTGATCAGTGCATGATAGCCACGTGATCAGTGCGTGCACAGTCCCATGATCAGCGCCTGTCAGTCACTGATCATTGCCTGATAAACACGTGATCAGTGCATGATGAGCCATGTGATCAGTGCCTGATCAGCCACGTCATCAGTGCATGCGCAGTCACGTCATCAGTGCATGATAGCCACGTGATCAGTGCATGCTCAGTCACGTGATCTGGACTTGATCAGCCACGTGATCAGTGCCTGCAGAGTCACGTGATCAGGGCCTGCTGAGCTGCGTGATTCCTGCCGGCTCATCTGCATGACAATTGCCATCTGAGCTGCGTGATTCCTGTCGGCTCATCTGCTTGACAATTGCCAGCTGAGCTGCGTGATTCCTGCCTGGTCACGTGCTTGATTATTGCCAGTTGAGCAGCATGATTCGTCACTGCTGAGCTCCATGCTTATTGCCTGCTGATTGCGTGGTTCGTGTCTGCTCAGCTCTTTGAGTATTGCCTCCTGAGGTCCCTGTTCGGTCGCCACCTGCCGGGGACCAGCCCCAACTGATCCAGGGTATTCGAAGGAGAGATGGCCTAGGCGACTATTTATATGCTAATCAGAGATGTCAAGAATAATAGTATGAGGAGAGCTCAGTAGGAAAATTCGGTGGAGAAAAGAGACTGAGTAGCTTGGTTTACGCGGAAGACCAATCAAACTTCAAGACAAGAAGTTTGCACCACTTACGTAGGCCGCAGGCGCCCTCTCGAATAGCGAAAGGTGCCTCACCCTAGACACCTTCTCGAGTGGGTCTTAGCAGCCCAGGCATAATTAGTAAGCGTGGTGGGTTCCGCGCTCCAGATGGAGACTCAGCTGGAAGTTAAAGGGAAGAATGACAAGGAACTTTATGAATTGGAGCTGTAAGTTAACTCTTTGACAGAGAGAGCGAGATGGTGGTGGGGGACAGCCCCCAGTGAAATCAGAGGTGAGAGCACAAAGCAATACAGTAGGCAGACTCTGGTTTTTTTGGGGAGATGCTCGAGAATATCCGGGTGGACTCCTGAGGCTCGATCCCGCATTTGCGTATGCCGAGCCTCCTTCCTCATGACCTTTGTCCAGAGTGGAATGCCTCGGCTCCCGGCACATGATCAGTGCATGCTCAGTCACGATATCAGTGCCTGCTCAGCCACGTGATCACTGACGGCACAGTCACGTGATCAGCGCCTCTCAGTCACGTGATCACCGTATGATAAACACGTGATCAGTGAACGACCAGCCACGTGATCACTGCATGCGCGGTCAGGTGGTCAGTTCCTGATCAGCCACCTGATCAGTGCGTGCACAGTCCCCTGATCAGCGCCTGTCAGTCACTGATCACTGCCTGATAAACACGTGATCAGTGCCCGAACAGCCACGTCATCAGTGCATGCGCAGTCACGTGATCAGTGCATGATAGCCACGTGATCAGTGCGTGCACAGTCCCATGATCAGCGCCTGTCAGTCACTGATCATTGCCTGATAAACACGTGATCAGTGCATGATGAGCCACGTGATCAGTGCACGCTCAGTCATGTGATCTGGACTTCTTGATCAGCCACGTGATCAGTGCCTGCAGAGTCACGTGATCAGGGCCTGCTGAGCTGCGTGATTCCTGTCGGCTCATCTGCTTGACAATTGCCAGCTGAGCTGCGTGATTCCTGCCTGGTCACGTGCTTGATTATTGCCAGTTGAGCAGCATGATTCGTCACTGCTGAGCTCCATGCTTATTGCCTGCTGATTGCGTGGTTCGTGTCTGCTCAGCTCTTTGAGTATTGCCTCCTGAGGTCCCTGTTCGGTCGCCACCTGCCGGGGACCAGCCCCAACTGATCCAGGGTATTCGAAGGAGAGATGGCCTAGGCGACTATTTATATGCTAATCAGAGATGTCAAGAATAATAGTATGAGGAGAGCTCAGTAGGAAAATTCGGTGGAGAAAAGAGACTGAGTAGCTTGGTTTACGCGGAAGACCAATCAAACTTCAAGACAAGAAGTTTGCACCACTTACGTAGGCCGCAGGCGCCTCTCGAATAGCGAAAGGTGCCTCACCCTAGACACCTTCTCGAGTGGGTCTTAGCAGCCCAGGCATAATTAGTAAGCGTGGTGGGTTCCGCGCTCCAGATGGAGACTCAGCTGGAAGTTAAAGGGAAGAATGACAAGGAACTTTATGAATTGGAGCTGTAAGTTAACTCTTTGACAGAGAGAGCGAGATGGTGGTGGGGGACAGCCCCCAGTGAAATCAGAGGTGAGAGCACAAAGCAATACAGTAGGCAGACTCTGGTTTTGGGGGGAGATGCTCGAGAATATCCGGGTGGACTCCTGAGGCTCGATCCCGCATTTGCGTATGCCGAGCCTCCTTCCTCATGACCTTTGTCCAGAGTGGAATGCCTCCCGGCTCCCGGCACATGATCAGTGCATGCTCAGTCACGATATCAGTGCCTGCTCAGCCACGTGATCACTGACGGCACAGTCACGTGATCAGCGCCTCTCAGTCACGTGATCACCGTATGATAAACACGTGATCAGTGAACGACCAGCCACGTGATCACTGCATGCGCGGTCAGGTGGTCAGTTCCTGATCAGCCACCTGATCAGTGCGTGCACAGTCCCCTGATCAGCGCCTGTCAGTCACTGATCACTGCCTGATAAACACGTGATCAGTGCCCGAACAGCCACGTCATCAGTCACGCGCAGTCACGTGATCAGCGCGCAGTCACGCTCACTGGTGCATGATCAGCTGACGTGATGCAGCGCTCAGTCACGCGATCTGTCAATTTCGATCAGCCACGTGATCAGTGCCTGCAGAGTCACGTGATCAGGGCCTGCTGAGCTGCGTGATTCCTGCCGGCTCATCTGCATGACAATTGCCATCTGAGCTGCGTGATTCCTGTCGGCTCATCTGCTTGACAATTGCCAGCTGAGCTGCGTGATTCCTGCCTGGTCACGTGCTTGATTATTGCCAGTTGAGCAGCATGATTCGTCACTGCTGAGCTCCATGCTTATTGCCTGCTGATTGCGTGGTTCGTGTCTGCTCAGCTCTTTGAGTATCTCCTGAGGTCCCTGTTCGGTCGCCACCTGCCGGGGACCAGCCCCAACTGATCCAGGGTATTCGAAGGAGAGATGGCCTAGGCGACTATTTATATGCTAATCAGAGATGTCAAGAATAATAGTATGAGGAGAGCTCAGTAGGAAAATTCGGTGGAGAAAAGAGACTGAGTAGCTTGGTTTACGCGGAAGACCAATCAAACTTCAAGACAAGAAGTTTGCACCACTTACGTAGGCCGCAGGCGCCCTCTCGAATAGCGAAAGGTGCCTCACCCTAGACACCTTCTCGAGTGGGTCTTAGCAGCCCAGGCATAATTAGTAAGCGTGGTGGGTTCCGCGCTCCAGATGGAGACTCAGCTGGAAGTTAAAGGGAAGAATGACAAGGAACTTTATGAATTGGAGCTGTAAGTTAACTCTTTGACAGAGAGAGCGAGATGGTGGTGGGGGACAGCCCCCAGTGAAATCAGAGGTGAGAGCACAAAGCAATACAGTAGGCAGACTTTTTTTTGGGGGGAGATGCTCGAGAATATCCGGGTGGACTCCTGAGGCTCGATCCCGCATTTGCGTATGCCGAGCCTCCTTCCTCATGACCTTTGTCCAGAGTGGAATGCCTCCCGGCTCCCGGCACATGATCAGTGCATGCTCAGTCACGATATCAGTGCCTGCTCAGCCACGTGATCACTGACGGCACAGTCACGTGATCAGCGCCTCTCAGTCACGTGATCACCGTATGATAAACACGTGATCAGTGAACGACCAGCCACGTGATCACTGCATGCGCGGTCAGGTGGTCAGTTCCTGATCAGCCACCTGATCAGTGCGTGCACAGTCCCCTGATCAGCGCCTGTCAGTCACTGATCACTGCCTGATAAACACGTGATCAGTGCCCGAACAGCCACGTCATCAGTGCATGCGCAGTCACGTGATCAGTGCATGATAGCCACGTGATCAGTGCGTGCACAGTCCCATGATCAGCGCCTGTCAGTCACTGATCATTGCCTGATAAACACGTGATCAGTGCATGATGAGCCATGTGATCAGTGCATGCCTCAGCCATTGATCAGTCATTTCTGATCAGCCACGTGATCAGTGCCTGCAGAGTCACGTGATCAGGGCCTGCTGCTGAGCAGGGTGATTCCTGCTGCTGCTGTCATCTGCTTGACAATTGCCAGCTGAGCTGCGTGATTCCTGCCTGGTCACGTGCTTGATTATTGCCAGTTGAGCAGCATGATTCGTCACTGCTGAGCTCCATGCTTATTGCCTGCTGATTGCGTGGTTCGTGTCTGCTCAGCTCTTTGAGTATTGCCTCCTGAGGTCCCTGTTCGGTCGCCACCTGCCGGGGACCAGCCCCAACTGATCCAGGGTATTCGAAGGAGAGATGGCCTAGGCGACTATTTATATGCTAATCAGAGATGTCAAGAATAATAGTATGAGGAGAGCTCAGTAGGAAAATTCGGTGGAGAAAAGAGACTGAGTAGCTTGGTTTACGCGGAAGACCAATCAAACTTCAAGACAAGAAGTTTGCACCACTTACGTAGGCCGCAGGCGCCCTCTCGAATAGCGAAAGGTGCCTCACCCTAGACACCTTCTCGAGTGGGTCTTAGCAGCCCAGGCATAATTAGTAAGCGTGGTGGGTTCCGCGCTCCAGATGGAGACTCAGCTGGAAGTTAAAGGGAAGAATGACAAGGAACTTTATGAATTGGAGCTGTAAGTTAACTCTTTGACAGAGAGAGCGAGATGGTGGTGGGGGACAGCCCCCAGTGAAATCAGAGGTGAGAGCACAAAGCAATACAGTAGGCAGACTTTTTTTGGGGGAGATGCTCGAGAATATCCGGGTGGACTCCTGAGGCTCGATCCCGCATTTGCGTATGCCGAGCCTCCTTCCTCATGACCTTTGTCCAGAGTGGAATGCCTCCCCGGCTCCCGGCACATGATCAGTGCATGCTCAGTCACGATATCAGTGCCTGCTCAGCCACGTGATCACTGACGGCACAGTCACGTGATCAGCGCCTCTCAGTCACGTGATCACCGTATGATAAACACGTGATCAGTGAACGACCAGCCACGTGATCACTGCATGCGCAGGTCAGGTCAGTTCCTGATCAGCCACCTGATCAGTGCGTGCACAGTCCCCTGATCAGCGCCTGTCAGTCACTGATCACTGCCTGATAAACACGTGATCAGTGCCCGAACAGCCACGTCATCAGTGCACGCGTGAGTCACGTGATCAGTGCATGATAGTCACGCCATCAGCGTGCAGTGCGATAGCCGCCTGATCAGTGCATGCTCAGTCACGTGATCTGGTCAACTTGATCAGCCACGTGATCAGTGCCTGCAGAGTCACGTGATCAGGGCCTGCTGAGCTGCGTGATTCCTGCCGGCTCATCTGCATGACAATTGCCATCTGAGCTGCGTGATTCCTGTCGGCTCATCTGCTTGACAATTGCCAGCTGAGCTGCGTGATTCCTGCCTGGTCACGTGCTTGATTATTGCCAGTTGAGCAGCATGATTCGTCACTGCTGAGCTCCATGCTTATTGCCTGCTGATTGCGTGGTTCGTGTCTGCTCAGCTCTTTGAGTATTGCCTCCTGAGGTCCCTGTTCGGTCGCCACCTGCCGGGGACCAGCCCCAACTGATCCAGGGTATTCGAAGGAGAGATGGCCTAGGCGACTATTTATATGCTAATCAGAGATGTCAAGAATAATAGTATGAGGAGAGCTCAGTAGGAAAATTCGGTGGAGAAAAGAGACTGAGTAGCTTGGTTTACGCGGAAGACCAATCAAACTTCAAGACAAGAAGTTTGCACCACTTACGTAGGCCGCAGGCGCCCTCTCGAATAGCGAAAGGTGCCTCACCCTAGACACCTTCTCGAGTGGGTCTTAGCAGCCCAGGCATAATTAGTAAGCGTGGTGGGTTCCGCGCTCCAGATGGAGACTCAGCTGGAAGTTAAAGGGAAGAATGACAAGGAACTTTATGAATTGGAGCTGTAAGTTAACTCTTTGACAGAGAGAGCGAGATGGTGGTGGGGGACAGCCCCCAGTGAAATCAGAGGTGAGAGCACAAAGCAATACAGTAGGCAGACTCCGGTTTTGGGGGGAGATGCTCGAGAATATCCGGGTGGACTCCTGAGGCTCGATCCCGCATTTGCGTATGCCGAGCCTCCTTCCTCATGACCTTTGTCCAGAGTGGAATGCCTCCCGGCTCCCGGCACATGATCAGTGCATGCTCAGTCACGATATCAGTGCCTGCTCAGCCACGTGATCACTGACGGCACAGTCACGTGATCAGCGCCTCTCAGTCACGTGATCACCGTATGATAAACACGTGATCAGTGAACGACCAGCCACGTGATCACTGCATGCGGTCAGGTGGTCAGTTCCTGATCAGCCACCTGATCAGTGCGTGCACAGTCCCCTGATCAGCGCCTGTCAGTCACTGATCACTGCCTGATAAACACGTGATCAGTGCCCGAACAGCCACGTCATCAGTGCATGCGCAGTCACGTGATCAGTGCATGATAGCCACGTGATCAGTGCGTGCACAGTCCCATGATCAGCGCCTGTCAGTCACTGATCTGATCAGTCCTGATAAACATCGTGATGTGTGCCCTGATCAGCCACGTCATCAGTGCATGCGCAGTCACGTCATCAGTGCATGATAGCCACGTGATCAGTGCATGCTCAGTCACGTGATCAGGACTTGATCAGCCACGTGATCAGTGCCTGCAGACACGTGATCAGGCTGCTGAGCTGCGTGATCCTGCGGCATGATCAGCCACGCTGATCAGCATGATCAGCCACGTGATCAGTGCATGATATCCAGTGAGCAGTGCATGATCCTCACTGATCAGGTATGATCAGCCACGGAATGAGTGCATGCTCAGCCATGCGGATCATTGCCTGCTGAGCGTGATTCTGTCTGCTCATCCTTTGATATTGCCAGCTGAGCTGCCATTCCTGCTCGTCATCTGCTTGATACCCTTGCCAGCTGTGCTGCGTGAATTCTGCCTGCTCAATAATGATTATTGCCAGCTGAGCAGCATGATTCCTCACAGCTGAGTTCCATGAGTATTGCCTGCTGACTGTTTGATTCGTGCCTACTCAGCTCTTTGTTTATTGCCTCCAGAGGCACAGATCATGTATGATAGCAAACATGATCATGATGATCAGTCACATGATCAGCGCCATTAAGTCATGACACTATACATGATAGCTGCGTGATCAGTCCATGCTCAGTCACGGTAATAGCATGATCAGCCACGTGATCAGTGCATGATAGCCACGCAGATGTATTGATAGCAGCCACGTGATCAGTGGATGATCAGCCAGGTGAGCAGCATGATAGCTGCTACCTGATCAGTTCACAGTTAGTCACGTGATCAGTGCATGACCAGACAGGTGACTGTAGTGGTGATCAGCCACGTGATCAGTGCATGATAGCCACGTGATCAGTGCATGATCAGTCACCTGATCAGTGTATGATCAGTCACGTGATCATGCACATGCCGGTTGCTACATGACTGATCAGGCTGATCAGCCACGTGATCAGTGCATGATAGCCACGTGATCAGTGCATGATCAGTCACGTGATCAGTGCTGATCAGTCACGTGATCAGCATGGTAGCTGCATGATCAGTGCATGATCAGCCACGTGATCAGTGCATGATAGCCACGTGATCAGTGCATGATCAGTCACGGATGGCAGTTCAATGATCAGTCATGTGACAGTGCAGGCACAGTGCATGATCAGTGCATGATCAGCCACGTGAGTGTGCATGATAGCCACGTGATCAGTGCATGATCAGCCACGTGATCAGTGCATGATCAGTCACGTGATCAGTGCATGATCAGCCACGTGATCAGTGCATGATCAGTCCTGATCAGTGCATGATCAGTACGTGATCAGTGCATGATCAGTCACGTGATCAGTGCATGATCAGCCATACGTGATCAGTGCCGATCAGCCACGTGATCAGTGCATGATCAGTACGGATCAGTGCATGATCAGTCACGTGATCAGTGCATGATCAGCACGTGATCAGTGCATGATCAGCCACGTGATCAGTGCATGATAGCCACGTGATCAGCATGATCAGTCACGTGATCAGTGCATGATCAGTCACGTGATCAGTGCATGATCAGTCACGTGATCAGTGCATGATCAATTACGTGATAGGTGCATGATCACCATGTGATCAGTGCATGATAGCCACGTGATCAGTGCATGATCAGTCACGGATCATGCATGATAGCCACGTGATCAGTGCATGATCACTGAGCAGACATGATCAGCCACGTGATCAGTGCGGATCGCCACGTGATCAGTGTACGATCGTCACGTGATCAGTGCATGATCATCCACGATCAGTGCATGATCAGTCACGTGATCATGTATGATATAGACGTGATCAGTGCATGACAGCCGTGATCAGTGCATGATAGCCACGTGATCAGTGCATGATCAGCCACGTGATCAGCATGATCAGTCACGTGATCAGTGCATGATCAGTCACGTGATCAGTGCATGATCAGCCACGTGACAGTGCGCATGTGGAGTCATGGTGATCAGTGCATGATAGCCCGTGATCAGTGCATGATCAGTCCCGTGATCAGTGCATGGACCACGTGATCAGTGCATGATAGCTACACGTGATCAGTGCATGATCAGTCACGTGATCAGTGCATGATCAGCCACGTGATCAGTGCACATAGCCACGTGATCAGTGTATGACAGCCACGTGAACAGTGCATGCTCAGTCACGATCAGGGCCTGCTGAGCTGCGTGATTACTGTCTGCTCATCTGCTTGATCATTGCCAGCTGAGCTGCACGATTCCTGCATGTCATCTCTGATAATTGCCAGCTGTGCCATGAATCCTGCCTGCTCAGCACTTGATCATTGCCAGCTGAGCAGCATGATTTCTCAGTGCTGAGTTCCATGATTATAGCCTGCTGACTGATTCCTGCCTACTCAGCTCGTGATCATTGCCTCCAGATGCACATGATCAGTGTGTGACACCAAACATGATCAGTGCATGATCAGTCATATGATCAGTGCATGATAAGCCACGTGATCAGTGCATGATCAGTCACGTGATCAGTGCATGATCACCACAGTGATCAGTGCATGATAGCCACGTGATCAGTGCATGATCAGCCACGTGATCAGTGCATGATCAGTCACGTGATCAGTGCATGATCAGCCACGTGATCAGTGCATGATCAGCCACGTGATCAGTGCATGGCAGACACGTGATCAGTGCATGATCAGCCACGTGATCAGTGCATGATAGCCACGTGATCAGTGCATGATCAGTCACGTGATCAGTGTATGATCAGCCACGTGATCAGTGCATGCTCAGTCACGTGATCAGGCCTGCTGAGCTGCGTGATTACTGTCTGCTCATCTGCATGACAATTGCCAGCTGAGCTGCATGATTCCTGCTCATCTGCTTGACAATTGCCAGCTGTGCTGCGAATTCTGCCTGCTCAGCTGCTTGATTATTGCCAGCTGAGCAGCATGATTCCTCACTGCTGAGCTCCATGATTATTGCCTGCTGACTGTTTGATCGTGCCTACTCAGCTCTTTGAGTATTGCTCCAGAGGCACATGATCAGTGCGATGCAGTTACGCCTGAAGCATGATCAGTCACATGATCAGCGCCAATAAGCTAACGTGATCAGTGCATGATAGTCATGTGATCAGTCATGATCAGTCACGTGATCAGTATGATCAGCCACGTGATCAGTGCATGACAGCCACGTGATCAGTGCATGATCAGCCACGTGACTGGTGCATGAATGCTACGTGATCAGTGATGATCAGTCACGTGATCAGTGCATGACCAGGTAGTGATCAGTGCATGATCAGCCACGTGATCAGTGCGATAGCCACGTGATCAGTGCATGATCAGTCACGTGATGGGTGCATGATCAGTCACGTGACCTGCATATTGTAGCTATAATGATCATTGCATGATCAGCCACGTGAGTAGTGCATGATAGCCACGTGATCAGTGCATGATCATCACGTGACATGCATGATCAGTCATGTGATTGTGCATGATAGCACGGATTCAGTGTGGCGACTAGCCACGTGATCAGTGCATGATAGCCACGTGATCAGTGCATGATCAGCCACGTGATCAGTGCATGATCAGCACGTGATCAGTGCATGATCAGTCACGTGATCAGTGCATGATCAGCCACGTGATCAGTGCATGACAGTCACTGATCAGTGCATGATCAGCCACGTGATCAGTGCATGATCAGTCACGTGATCAGTGCATGATCAGTCACGTGACTCAGCATATGTAGCCACGATCAGTGCATGATCAGCCACGTGATCAGTGCATGATAGCCACGTGATCAGTGCATGATCAGTCACGTGATCAGTGCATGATCAGTCATGTGATCAGTGCATGATCAGTCACGTGATCAGTGCATGATCAGCCACGTGATCAGTGCATGATAGCCACGTGATCAGTGCATGATCAGTCAGTGATCAGTGCATGATCAGTCACGTGATCAGTGCATGATCAGCCACGTGATCAGTGCATGATAGCCACGTGATCAGTGCATGATCAGTCACGTGATCGTGCATGATCAGCACGTGATCAGTGCATGATCAGCCACGTGATCAGTGCATGATCAGTCACGTGATCAGTGCATGATCAGCCACGTGATAGTGCATGATCAGCCACGTGATCAGTGCATGATATCCACGTGATCAGTATGATCACATGTGATCAGTGCATGATCAGCCACGTGATCAGTGCATGATCAGTCACGTGATCAGTGCATGATCAGCCACGTGATCAGTGCATGATAGCTACGTGATCAGTGCATGATCAGTCACATGATCATGCATGATCAGTCACGTGATCAGTGCATCATCACGTGATCAGTGCATGATCAATCACGTGATCAGTGCATGATCAGTCATGTGACCAGTACATTGGTAGCTACGTGATCATTGCATGATCAGCCACGTGATCAGTGCATGATAGCCACGTGATCAGTGCATGATCAGTCACGTGATCAGTGCATGATCAGTCACGTGATCAGTGCATGATCAGCCACGTGATCAGTGCATGATCAGTCACGTGATCAGTGCATGTAAGCTACGTGATCAGTGCATGATCAGCCACGTGATCAGTGCATGATAGCCACGTGATCAGTGCATGATCAGCCACGTGATCAGTGCATGATCAGTCACGTGATCAGTGCATGATCAGTCACGTGATCAGTGCATGATCAGCCACGTGATCAGTGCATGATAGCCACGTGATCAGTGCATGATCAGTCACGTGATCAGTGCATGATCAGTCACGTGATCAGTGCATGATCAGCCACGTGATCAGTGCATGATCAGCCACGTGATCAGTGCATGATCAGTCACGTGATCAGTGCATGATCAGTCACGTGATCAGTGCATGATCAGCCACGTGATCAGTGCATGATAGCCACGTGATCAGTGCATGATCAGCCACGTGATCAGTGCATCAGTCACGTGATCAGTGCATGATCAGTCACGTGATCAGTGCATGATCAGTCACGTGATCAGTGCATGTTAGCCACGTGATCAGTGCATGATCAGCCACGTGATCAGTGCATGATCAGCCACGTGATCAGTGCATGATCAGCCACGTGATCAGTGCATGGTCAGACACGTGATCAGTGCATGATCAGCCACGTGATCAGTGCATGATAGCCACGTGATCAGTGCATGATCAGTCACGTGATCAGTGTATGATCAGCCACGTGAACAGTGCATGCTCAGTCACGTGATCAGGGCCTGCTGAGCTGCGTGATTACTGTCTGCTCATCTGCTTGACAATTGCCAGCTGAGCTGCACGATTCCTGCCTGTCATCTGCTTGACAATTGCCAGCTGTGCTGCGTAATTCCTGCCTGCTCAGCTGCTTGATTATTGCCAGCTGAGCAGCATGATTCCTCACAGCTGAGTTCCATGATTATTGCCTGCTGACTGTTTGATTCGTGCCTACTCAGCTCTTTGTTTATTGCCTCCAGAGGCACATGATCAGTGTATGATAGCAAACATGATCAGTGCATGATCAGTCACATGATCAGCGCCATTAAGTCACGTGATCACTACATGATAGTCATGTGATCAGTCCATGCTCAGTCAGATCAGTGCATGATCAGCCACGTGATCAGTGCATGAGCCACGTGATCAGTGCATGATAGCCACGTGATCAGTGCATGATCAGTCACGTGATCAGTGCATGATGCACGTGATCAGTGCATGATCAGTCACGTGATCAGTGCATGATCAGGCACGTGATCAGTGCATGATCAGCCACGTGATCAGTGCATGATAGCCACGTGATCAGTGCATGATCAGCCACGTGATCAGTATGATCAGTCACGTGACCAGTACATGGTAGCACGTGATCATTGCATGATCAGCCACGTGATAGTGCATGATAGCCACGTGATCAGTGCATGATCAGTCACGTGATCAGTGCATGATCAGTCATGTGACCTGCATGATCAGGCACGTGATCAGTGCATGATCAGCCACGTGATCAGTGCATGATAGCCACGTGATCAGTGCATGATCAGTCACGTGATCAGTGCATGATCAGTCACGTGATCAGTGCATGATCAGCCACGTGATCAGTGCATGATCAGCCACGTGATCAGTGCATGATCAGTCACGTGATCAGTGCATGTAGCCACGTGATCAGTGCATGATCAGCCACGTGATCAGTGCATGATAGCCACGTGATCAGTGCATGATCAGTCACGTGATCAGTGCATGATCAGTCACGTGATCAGTGCATGATCAGCCACGTGATCAGTGCATGATCAGTCACGTGATCAGTGCATGATCAGCCACGTGATCAGTGCATGATCAGCCACGTGATCAGTGCATGATAGCCACGTGATCAGTGCATGATCAGCCACGTGATCAGTGCATGATCAGCCACGTGATCAGTGCATGATCAGCCACGTGATCAGTGCATGATCAGCCACGTGATCAGTGCATGATAGCCACGTGATCAGTGCATGATCAGCCACGTGATCAGTGCATGATCAGTCACGTGATCAGTGCATGATCAGCCACGTGATCAGTGCATGATCAATTACGTGATCAGTGCATGATCAGTCACGTGATCAGTGCATGGTAGCTACGTGATCACTGCATGATCAGCCACGTGATCAGTGCATGATAGACACGTGATCAGTGCATGATCAGTCACGTGATCAGTGCATGATCAGTCACGTGATCAGTGCATGATCAATTATGTTCAGTGCATGATCAGTCACGTGACCAGCATGAGGTCGTGATCATTGCATGATCAGCCACGTGATCAGTGCATGATAGCCACGTGATCAGTGCATGATCAGCTACGTGATCAGTGTATGATCAGCCACGTGATCAGTGCATGATCAGACGTGATCAGTGCATGATCAGCCACGTGATCAGTGCATGATACCACGTGATCAGTGCATGATCAGTCACGTGATCAGTGCATGACAGCCACGTGATCAGTGCATGATAGCCACGTGATCAGTGCATGATAGCCACGTGATCAGTGCATGATCAGTCACGTGATCAGTGCATGATCAGTCACGTGATCAGTGCATGATCAGCCACGTGATCAGTGCATGATAGCCACGTGATCAGTGCATGATCAGTCACGTGATCAGTGCATGATCAGTCACGTGATCAGTGCATGATAGCCACGTGATCAGTGTTGATCAATTACGTGATCAGTGCATGATCAGTCAGCAGACAGTGCTACGGTGGTCAGCTGATCACCACGCAGGAGTGATCAGCATGATAGCCACGTGATCAGTGCATGATCAGTCACGTGATCAGTGCATGATCAGTCACGTGATCAGTGCATGATCAATTACGTGATCAGTGCATGATCAGTCACGTGATCAGTGCATGGTAGCCACGTGATCAGTGCATGATCAGCCACGTGATCAGTGCATGATCAGCCACGTGATCAGTGCATGATCAGTCACGTGATCAGTGCATGATCAGCCACGTGATCAGTGCATGATAGCCACGTGATCAGTGCATGATCAGTCACGTGATCAGTGCATGATCAGTCACGTGATCAGTGCATGATCAGCACGTGATCAGTGCATGATCAGTCATGTATCAGTGCATGATAGCGGTGATCAGTGCATGATCAGTCCCGTGATCAGTGCATGATCAGCCACGTGATCAGTGCATGATAGCCATGATCAGTGCATGATCAGTCACGTGATCAGTGCATGAGCCACGTGATCAGTGCATGATCAGCCATGATCAGTGCATACAGCCACGTGATCAGTGCATGATCAGTCACGTGATCAGTGCATGATAGCCACGTGATCAGTGCATGATCAGTCACGTGATCAGTGTGATCAGCCACGTGAACAGTGCATGCTCAGTCACGTGATCAGGGCCTGCTGAGCTGCGTGATTACTGTCTGCTCATCTGCTTGACAATTGCCAGCTGAGCTGCACGATTCCTGCCTGTCATCTGCTTGACAATTGCCAGCTGTGCTGCGTAATTCCTGCCTGCTCATCTGCTTGATTATTGCCAGCTGAGCAGCATGATTTCTCACAGCTGAGTTCCATGATTATTGCCTGACTGATTCCTGCCTACTCAGCTCTTGTTCATTGCCTCCAGAGGCACATGATCAGTGTATGACAGCAAACATGATCAGCACATGATCAGTCACATGATCAATGCATGATAAGCCAGGTGATCAGTGCATGATCAATTACGTGATCAGTGCATGATCAGTCACGTGATCAGTACATGGTAGCCACGTGATCAGTGCATGATCAGCCACGTGAGCAGTGCATGATAGCCACGTGATCAGTGCATGATCAGTCACGTGATCAGTGCATGATCAGTCACGTGATCAGTGCATGATCAGCCACGTGATCAGTGCATGATCAGTCACGTGATCAGTACATGGTAGCCACGTGATCATTGCATGATCAGCCACGTGATCAGTGCATGATAGCCACGTGATCAGTGCATGATCAGTCACGTGATAGCATGATCAGCCACGTGATCAGTGCATGATATCAGTGCATGATAGCCACGTGATCAGTGCATGATCAGCCACGTGATCAGTGCATGATCAGCCACGTGATCAGTGTGATCAGCCACGTGATCAGTGCATGATCAGTCACGTGATCAGTGCATGATAGCCACGTGATCAGTGCATGATCAGTCACGTGATCAGTGCATGATAGCCACGTGATCAGTGCATGATCAGCCACGTGATCAGTGCATGATCAGCCACGTGATCAGTGCATGATAGCCACGTGATCAGTGCATGATCAGTCACGTGATCAGTGCATGATCAGCCACGTGATCAGTGCATGATCAGCCACGTGATCAGTGCATGATAGCCACGTGATCAGTGCATGATCATCACGTGATCAGTGCATGATCAGTCACGTGACCAGTACATGGTAGCCACGTGATCAGTGCATGATCAGCCACGTGATCAGTGCATGATAGCCACGTGATCAGTGCATGATCAGTCACGTGATCAGTGCATGATCAGTCATGTGATCAGTGCATGATCAGCACGTGATCAGTGCATGATCAGCCACGTGATCAGTGCATGATAGCCACGTGATCAGTGCATGATCAGTCACGTGATCAGTGCATGATCAGTCACGTGATCAGTGCATGATCAGCCACGTGATCAGTGCATGATCAGCCACGTGATCAGTGCATGATCAGTCACGTGATCAGTGCATGATAGCCACGTGATCAGTGCATGATCAGTCACGTGATCAGTGCATGATCAGCCACGTGATCAGTGCATGATCAGCCACGTGATCAGTGCATGATCAGTCCGTGATCAGTGCATGATAGCCACGTGATCAGTGCATGATCAGTCACGTGATCAGTGCATGATCAGTCACGTGATCAGTGCATGATCAGCCACGTGATCAGTGCATGATAGCCACGTGATCAGTGCATGATCAGTCACGTGATCAGTGCATGATCAGTCACGTGATCAGTGCATGATCAGCCACGTGATCAGTGCATGATAGCACGTGATCAGTGCATGATCAGCCACGTGATCAGTGCATGATCCACGTGATCAGTGCATGATCAGTCACGTGATCAGTGCATGATCAGTCACGTGATCAGTGCATGATCAGCCACGTGATCAGTGCATGATCAGCCACGTGATCAGTGCATGATCAGTCCGTGATCAGTGCATGATCAGTCGTGATCAGTGCATGATCAGTCACGTGATCAGTGCATGGTAGCTACGTGATCAGTGCATGATCAGCCACGTGATCAGTGCATGATACACGTGATCAGTGCATGATCAGTCACGTGATCAGTGCATGATCAGTCACGTGATCAGTGCATGATCAGTCACGTGATCAGTGCATGATCAGCCACGTGATCAGTGCATGTCAGCCACGTGATCAGTGCATGATCAGTCACGTGATCTGCATGATATGCTCCATGATCAGTGCATGATCAGCCACGTGATCAGTGCATGATCAGCACGTGATCAGTGCATGATCAGTCACGTGATCAGTGCATGATCAGTCACGTGATCAGTGCATGATCAGCCACGTGATCAGTGCATGATCAGTCACGTGATCAGTGCATGATCAGTCACGTGATCAGTGCATGATAGCACGTGATCAGTGCATGATCAGCCACGTGATCAGTGCATGATCAGCCACGTGATCAGTGCATGATCAGTCACGTGATCTGCATGATGTAGCTGCGTGATCAGTGCATGATGAGCCACGTGATCAGTGCATGATAGCCACGTGATCAGTGCATGATAGCCACGTGATCAGTGCATGATCAGTCACGTGATACGCATGATCAGCCACGTGATCAGTGCATGATGAGCCACGTGATCAGTGCATGATCAATTACGTGATCAGTGCATGATCAGTCACGTGACCAGTACATGGTGCTACGTGATCAGTGCATGATCAGCCACGTGAGCAGTGCATGATAGCCACGTGATCAGTGCATGATCAGTCACGTGATCAGTGCATGATCAGTCACGTGATCAGTGCATGATCATTTACGTGATCAGTGCATGATCAGTCACGTGACCAGTATATGGTAGCCTACGTGATCATTGCATGATCAGCCACGTGATCAGTGCATGATAGCCACGTGATCAGTGCATGATCAGACGTGATCAGTGTATGATCAGCCACGTGATCAGTGCATGAGTGCCACGTGATCAGTGCATGATCAGTCACGTGACAGTGTGATCAGCCACGTGATCAGTGCATGATCAGCCACGTGATCAGTGCATGATAGCCACGTGATCAGTGCATGATCAGTTACGTGATCAGTGCATGATCAGCCACGTGATCAGTGCATGATCAGCCACGTGATCAGTGCATGATCAGCCACGTGATCAGTGCATGATATCCACGTGATCAGTGCATGATCAGTCACGTGATCAGTGCATGATCAGCCACGTGATCAGTGCATGATCAGCCACGTGATCAGTGCATGATCAGTCACGTGATCAGTGCATGATAGCTACGTGATCATTGCATGATCAGCCACGTGATCAGTGCATGATAGCCACGTGATCAGTGCATGATCAGCCACGTGATCAGTGCATGATCAGTCACGTGATCAGTGCATGATCAGTCACGTGATCAGTGCATGATCAGCCACGTGATCAGTGCATGTCAGTCATGTAGTCAGTGCATGATAGCCCGTGATCAGTGCATGATCAGTCCACGTGATCAGTGCATGATCAGCCACGTGATCAGTGCATGATCAGCCACGTGATCAGTGCATGATCAGTCACGTGATCAGTGCATGATCAGTCACGTGATCAGTGTGTGATCAGCCACGTGATCAGTGCATGCTCAGTCACGTGATCAGGGCCTGCTGAGCTGCGTGATTACTGTCTGCTCATCTGCTTGACAATTGCCAGCTGAGCTGCACGATTCCTGCCTGTCATCTGCTTGACAATTGCCAGCTGTGCTGCGTAATTCCTGCCTGCTCATCTGCTTGATTATTGCCAGCTGAGCAGCATGATTTCTCAGAGCTGAGTTCCATGATTATTGCCTGCTGACTGATTCGTGCCTACTCAGCTCTTTGTTCATTGCCTCCAGAGGCACATGATCAGTGTATGACACCAAACATGATCAGCACATGATCAGTCACATGATCAGTGCATGATAAGCCACGTGATCAGTGCATGATAGCCACGTGATCAGTGCATGATCAGTCACGTGATCAGTGCATGATCAGTCACGTGATCAGTGCATGATCAGCCACGTGATCAGTGCATGATCAGTCACGTGATCAGTGCATGATCAGTCACGTGATCAGTGCATGATCAGTCACGTGATCAGTGCATGATCAGTCACGTGATCAGTGCATGATCAGCCACGTGATCAGTGCATGATAGCCACGTGATCAGTGCATGATCAGTCACGTGATCAGTGCATGATCAGCCACGTGATCAGTGCATGATCAGCCACGTGATCAGTGCATGATCAGTCGTGATCAGTGCATGATAGCCACGTGATCAGTGCATGATCAGCCACGTGATCAGTGCATGATCAGCCACGTGATCAGTGCATGATCAGTTACGTGAGCAGTGCATGATCAGCCACGTGATCAGTGCATGGTCAGACACGTGAACAGTGTATGATCAGCCACGTGATCAGTGCATGATATCCAAGTGATCAGTGCATGATCAATCACGTGATCAGTGTATGATCAGCCACGTGAACAGTGCATGCTCAGTCACGTGATCAGGGCCTGCTGAGCTGCGTGATTACTGTCTGCTCATCTGCTTGACAATTGCCAGCTGAGCTGCACGATTCCTGCCTGTCATCTGCTTGACAATTGCCAGCTGTGCTGCGTAATTCCTGCCTGCTCAGCTGCTTGATTATTGCCAGCTGAGCAGCATGATTCCTCACAGCTGAGTTCCATGATTATTGCCTGCTGACTGTTTGATTCGTGCCTACTCAGCTCTTTGTTTATTGCCTCCAGAGGCACATGATCAGTGTATGATAGCAAACATGATCAGCGCATGATCAGTCACATGATCAGCGCCATTAAGTCACGTGATCACTACATGATAGTCATGTGATCAGTCCATGCTCAGTCACGGTATCAGTGCATGATCAGCCACGTGATCAGTGCATGATCAGCCACGTGATCAGTGCATGATCAGCCACGTGATCAGTGCATGATCAGCCACGTGATCAGTGCATGATAGCACGTGATCAGTGCATGATCAGTCACGTGATCAGTGCATGATCAGGCACGTGATCAGTGCATGATCAGCCACGTGATCAGTGCATGATAGCCACGTGATCAGTGCATGATCAGTCACCTGATCAGTGTATGATCAGTCACGTGACCAGTACATGGTAGCACGTGATCATTGCATGATCAGCCACGTGATAGTGCATGATAGCCACGTGATCAGTGCATGATCAGTCACGTGATCAGTGCATGATCAGTCATGTGATCAGTGCATGATCAGGCACGTGATCAGTGCATGATCAGCCACGTGATCAGTGCATGATAGCCACGTGATCAGTGCATGATCAGTCACGTGATCAGTGCATGATCAGTCACGTGATCAGTGCATGATCAGCCACGTGATCAGTGCATGATCAGCCACGTGATCAGTGCATGATCAGTCACGTGATCAGTACATGATAGCCACGTGATCAGTGCATGATCAGCCACGTGATCAGTGCATGATAGCCACGTGATCAGTGCATGATCAGTCACGTGATCAGTGCATGATCAGTCACGTGATCAGTGCATGATCAGCCACGTGATCAGTGCATGATCAGTCACGTGATCAGTGCATGATAGCCGTGATCAGTGCATGATCAGTCACGTGATCAGTGCATGATCAGCCACGTGATCAGTGCATGATAGTCACGTGATCAGTGCATGATCAGCCACGTGATCAGTGCATGATCAGTCACGTGATCAGTGCATGATCAGTCACGTGATCAGTGCATGATCAGCCACGTGATCAGTGCATGATAGCCACGTGATCAGTGCATGATCAGTCACGTGATCAGTGCATGATCAGTCACGTGATCAGTGCATGATCAGCCACGTGATCAGTGCATGATAGCCACGTGATCAGTGCATGATCAGTCACGTGATCAGTGCATGATCAGTCACGTGATCAGTGCATGATCAGCCACGTGATCAGTGCATGATCAATTACGTGATCAGTGCATGATCAGTCACGTGATCAGTGCATGGTAGCTGCGTGATCAGTGCATGATCAGCCACGTGATCAGTGCATGATAGCCACGTGATCAGTGCATGATCAGTCACGTGATCAGTGCATGATCAGTCCCGTGATCAGTGCATGATCAGTCACGTGATCAGTGCATGATCAGTTACGTGATCAGTGCATGATCAGTCACGTGATCAGTGCATGATAGCCACGTGATCAGTGCATGATCAGCCACGTGATCAGTGCATGATAGCCACGTGATCAGTGCATGATAGCCACGTGATCAGTGCATGATCAGTCACGTGATAGTGTGTGATCAGCCACGTGATCAGTGCATGATATCCACGTGATCAGTGCATGATAGCCACGTGATCAGTGCATGATTAGTCACGTGATCAGTGCATGATCAGTCACGTGATCGTGCATGATCAGCCACGGATCAGTGCATGATAGCCACGTGATCAGTGCATGATCAATCACGTGATCAGTGCATGATCAGTCACGTGATCAGTGCATGATAGCCACGTGATCAGTGCATGATCAGCCACGTGATCAGTGCATGATCAGCCACGTGATCAGTGCATGATAGCCACGTGATCAGTGCATGATCAGTCATGTGATACGTGTGTGATCAGCCACGTGATCAGTGCATGATAGCCACGTGATCAGTGCATGATCAGTCACGTGATCAGTGCATGATCAGTCACGTGATCAGTGCATGATCAGTCACGTGATCAGTGCATGATCAGTCACGTGATCAGTATATGGTAGCTACGTGATCATTGCATGATCAGCCACGTGATCAGTGCATGATAGCCACGTGATCAGTGCATGATCAGTCACGTGATCAGTGCATGATCAGCCACGTGATCAGTGCATGAGTGCCACGTGATCAGTGCATGATCAGTCACGTGATCAGTGCATGATCAGCCACGTGATCAGTGCATGATCAGCCACGTGATCAGTGCATGATAGCCACGTGATCAGTGCATGATCAGTCACGTGATCAGTGCATGATCAGCCACGTGATCAGTGCATGATCAGTCACGTGATCAGTGCATGATCAGCCACGTGATCAGTGCATGATAGCCACGTGATCAGTGCATGATCAGTCACGTGATCAGTGCATGATCAGTCACGTGATCAGTGTATGATCAGCCACGTGATCAGTGCATGATAGCCACGTGATCAGTGCATGATCAGTCACGTGATCAGTGCATGATCAGTCACGTGATCAGTGCATGATCAGCCACGTGATCAGTGCATGATCAATTACGTGATCAGTGCATGATCAGTCACGTGACCAGTACATGGTAGCTACGTGATCATTGCATGATCAGCCACGTGAGCAGTGCATGATAGCCACGTGATCAGTGCATGATCAGTCACGTGATCAGTGCATGATCAGTCACGTGATCAGTGCATGATCAGTTACGTGATCAGTGCATGATCAGGCACGTGATCAGTGCATGATCAGCCACGTGATCAGTGCATGATCAGTCACGTGATCAGTGCATGATAGCCACGTGATCAGTGCATGATCAGCCACGTGAGCAGTGCATGATCAGCCACGTGATCAGTGCATGATCAGACACGTGATCAGTGCATGATCAGCCACGTGATCAGTGCATGATAGCCACGTGATCAGTGCATGATCAGTCACGTGATCAGTGCATGATCAGTCACGTGATCAGTGCATGATCAGCCACGTGAACAGTGCATGCTCAGTCACGTGATCAGGGCCTGCTGAGCTGCGTGATTACTGTCTGCTCATCTGCTTGACAATTGCCAGCTGAGCTGCACGATTCCTGCCTGTCATCTGCTTGACAATTGCCAGCTGTGCTGCGTAATTCCTGCCTGCTCAGCTGCTTGATTATTGCCAGCTGAGCAGCATGATTCCTCACAGCTGAGTTCCATGATTATTGCCTGCTGACTGTTTGATTCGTGCCTACTCAGCTCTTTGTTTATTGCCTCCAGAGGCACATGATCAGTGTATGATAGCAAACATGATCAGCGCATGATCATTCACATGATCAGCGCCATTAAGTCACGTGATCACTACATGATAGTCATGTGATCAGTCCATGATCAGTCACGGTATCAGTGCATGATCAGCCACGTGATCAGTGCATGATAGCCACGTGATCAGTGCATGATCAGCCACGTGATCAGTGCATGATCAGCCACGTGATCAGTGCATGATAGCTACGTGATCAGTGCATGATCAGTCACGTGATCAGTGCATGATCAGTCACGTGATCAGTGCATGATCAGCCACGTGATCAGTGCATGATAGCCACGTGATCAGTGCATGATCAGTCACGTGATCAGTGCATGATCAGTCACGTGACAGTGCATGGTAGCTACGTGATCAGTGCATGATCAGCCACGTGAGTCAGTGCATGATAGCCACGTGATCAGTGCATGATCAGTCACGTGATCAGTGCATGATCAGTCACGTGATCAGTGCATGATCAGCACGTGATCAGTGCATGATCAGCCACGTGATCAGTGCATGATAGCCACGTGATCAGTGCATGATCAGTCACGTGATCAGTGCATGATCAGTCACGTGATCAGTGCATGATCAGCCACGTGATCAGTGCATGATCAATTACGTGATCAGTGCATGATCAGTCACGTGATCAGTACATGGTAGCCGTGATCAGTGCATGATCAGCCACGTGATCAGTGCATGATAGCCACGTGATCAGTGCATGATCAGTCACGTGATCAGTGCATGATCAGTCACGTGATCAGTGCATGATCAGCCACGTGATCAGTGCATGATCAGTCACGTGATCAGTGCATGATAGCTGCGTGATCAGTGCATGATCAGTCACGTGATCAGTGCATGATCAGCCACGTGATCAGTGCATGATTCACGTGATCAGTGCATGATCAGCCACGTGATCAGTGCATGATCAGTCACGTGATCAGTGCATGATCAGTCACGTGATCAGTGTGTGATCAGCCACGTGATCAGTGCATGATAGCCACGTGATCAGTGCATGATAGTCACGTGATCAGTGCATGATCAGTCACGTGATCAGTGCATGATCAGCCACGTGATCAGTGCATGATAGCCACGTGATCAGTGCATGATCAGTCACGTGATCAGTGCATGATCAGTCACGTGATCAGTGCATGATCAGCCACGTGATCAGTGCATGATCAATTACGTGATCAGTGCATGATCAGTCACGTGATCAGTGCATGGTAGCTGCGTGATCAGTGCATGATCAGCCACGTGATCAGTGCATGATAGCCACGTGATCAGTGCATGATCAGTCACGTGATCAGTGCATGATCAGTCCCGTGATCAGTGCATGATCAGCCACGTGATCAGTGCATGATCAATCACGTGATCAGTGCATGATCAGTCACGTGATCAGTGCATGATAGCCACGTGATCAGTGCATGATCAGCCACGTGATCAGTGCATGATAGCCACGTGATCAGTGCATGATCAGTCACGTGATCAGTGCATGATCAGTCACGTGATCAGTGCATGATCAGTCACGTGATCAGTGCATGATCAGTCACGTGATCAGTGCATGATCAGTCACGTGATCAGTGCATGATAGCTACGTGATCAGTGCATGATCAGCCACGTGATCAGTGCATGATAGCCACGTGATCAGTGCATGATAGCCACGTGATCAGTGCATGATCAGTCACGTGATCAGTGTGATCAGCCACGTGATCAGTGCATGATAGCCACGTGATCAGTGCATGATCAGCCACGTGATCAGTGCATGATCAGTCACGTGATCAGTGCATGATCAGTCACGTGATCAGTGCATGATCAGCCACGTGATCAGTGCATGATCAGCCACGTGATCAGTGCATGATCAGTTACGTGATCAGTGCATGATCAGTCACGTGATCAGTGCATGATAGCCACGTGATCAGTGCATGATCAGCCACGTGATCAGTGCATGATCAGCCACGTGATCAGTGCATGATCAGCCACGTGATCAGTGCATGATCAGTCACGTGATCAGGGCCTGCTGAGCTGCGTGATTACTGTCTGCTCATCTGCTTGACAATTGCCAGCTGAGCTGCACGATTCCTGCCTGTCATCTGCTTGACAATTGCCAGCTGTGCTGCGTAATTCCTGCCTGCTCAGCTGCTTGATTATTGCCAGCTGAGCAGCATGATTCCTCACAGCTGAGTTCCATGATTATTGCCTGCTGACTGTTTGATTCGTGCCTACTCAGCTCTTTGTTTATTGCCTCCAGAGGCACATGATCAGTGTATGATAGCAAACATGATCAGCGCATGATCAGTCACATGATCAGCGCCATTAAGTCACGTGATCACTACATGATAGTCATGTGATCAGTCCATGCTCAGTCACGTATCAGTGCATGATCAGCCACGTGATCAGTGCATGATAGCCACGTGATCAGTGCATGATCAGCCACGTGATCAGTGCATGATCAGCCACGTGATCAGTGCATGATTGCTACGTGATCAGTGCATGATCAGTCACGTGATCAGTGCATGATCAGGCACGTGATCAGTGCATGATCAGCCACGTGATCAGTGCATGATAGCCACGTGATCAGTGCATGATCAGTCACGTGATCAGTGCATGATCAGTCACGTGACCAGTACATGGTAGCTACATGATCATTGCATGATCAGCCACGTGAGTAGTGCATGATAGCCACGTGATCAGTGCATGATCAGTCACGTGATCAGTGCATGATCAGTCATGTGATCAGTGCATGATCAGGCACGTGATCAGTGCATGATCAGCCACGTGATCAGTGCATGATAGCCACGTGATCAGTGCATGATCAGTCACGTGATCAGTGCATGATCAGTCACGTGATCAGTGCATGATCAGCCACGTGATCAGTGCATGATCAATTACGTGATCAGTGCATGATCAGTCACGTGATCAGTGCATGATAGCCACGTGATCAGTGCATGATCAGCCACGTGATCAGTGCATGATAGCCACGTGATCAGTGCATGATCAGTCACGTGATCAGTGCATGATCAGTCACGTGATCAGTGCATGATCAGCCACGTGATCAGTGCATGATCAGTCACGTGATCAGTGCATGATAGCTACGTGATCAGTGCATGATCAGTCACGTGATCAGTGCATGACAGCCACGTGATCAGTGCATGATCAGTCACGTGATCAGTGCATGATCAGCCACGTGATCAGTGCATGATCAGTCACGTGATCAGTGCATGATCAGCCACGTGATCAGTGCATGATCAGCCACGTGATCAGTGCATGATAGCCACGTGATCAGTGCATGATCAGTCACGTGATCAGTGCATGATCAGTCACGTGATCAGTGCATGATCAGCCACGTGATCAGTGCATGATAGCCACGTGATCAGTGCATGATCAGTCACGTGATCAGTGCATGATCAGTCACGTGATCAGTGCATGATCAGCCACGTGATCAGTGCATGATCAATTACGTGATCAGTGCATGATCAGTCACGTGACCAGTACATGGTAGCTACGTGATCAGTGCATGATCAGCCACGTGATCAGTGCATGATAGCCACGTGATCAGTGCATGATCAGTCACGTGATCAGTGCATGATCAGTCCGTGATCAGTGCATGATCAGTCACGTGATCAGTGCATGATCAGTTACGTGATCAGTGCATGATCAGTCACGTGATCAGTGCATGATAGCTACGTGATCATTGCATGATCAGCCACGTGATCAGTGCATGATAGCCACGTGATCAGTGCATGATAGCCACGTGATCAGTGCATGATCAGTCACGTGATCAGTGTGATCAGCCACGTGATCAGTGCATGATAGCCACGTGATCAGTGCATGATAGCCACGTGATCAGTGCATGATCAGCCACGTGATCAGTGCATGATCAGTCACGTGATCAGTGTGTGATCAGCCACGTGATCAGTGCATGATCAGCCACGTGATCAGTGCATGATCAGCCACGTGATCAGTGCATGATCAGTCACGTGATCAGTGCATGATCAGCCACGTGATCAGTGCATGATCAGCCACGTGATCAGTGCATGATCAGCCACGTGATCAGTGCATGATCAGCCACGTGATCAGTGCATGATCAGTCACGTGATCAGGGCCTGCTGAGCTGCGTGATTACTGTCTGCTCATCTGCTTGACAATTGCCAGCTGAGCTGCACGATTCCTGCCTGTCATCTGCTTGACAATTGCCAGCTGTGCTGCGTAATTCCTGCCTGCTCAGCTGCTTGATTATTGCCAGCTGAGCAGCATGATTCCTCACAGCTGAGTTCCATGATTATTGCCTGCTGACTGTTTGATTCGTGCCTACTCAGCTCTTTGTTTATTGCCTCCAGAGGCACATGATCAGTGTATGATAGCAAACATGATCAGCGCATGATCAGTCACATGATCAGCGCCATTAAGTCACGTGATCACTACATGATAGTCATGTGATCAGTCCATGCTCAGTCACGTATCAGTGCATGATCAGCCACGTGATCAGTGCATGATCAGCCACGTGATCAGTGCATGATGCCACGTGATCAGTGCATGATCAGCCACGTGATCAGTGCATGATTGCACGTGATCAGTGCATGATCAGTCACGTGATCAGTGCATGATCAGGCACGTGATCAGTGCATGATCAGCCACGTGATCAGTGCATGATAGCCACGTGATCAGTGCATGATCAGTCACGTGATCAGTGCATGATCAGTCACGTGACCAGTACATGGTAGCTACATGATCATTGCATGATCAGCCACGTGAGTAGTGCATGATAGCCACGTGATCAGTGCATGATCAGTCACGTGATCAGTGCATGATCAGTCATGTGATCAGTGCATGATCAGGCACGTGATCAGTGCATGATCAGCCACGTGATCAGTGCATGATAGCCACGTGATCAGTGCATGATCAGTCACGTGATCAGTGCATGATCAGTCACGTGATCAGTGCATGATCAGCCACGTGATCAGTGCATGATCAATTACGTGATCAGTGCATGATCAGTCACGTGATCAGTGCATGGTAGCTACGTGATCAGTGCATGATCAGCCACGTGATCAGTGCATGATAGCCACGTGATCAGTGCATGATCAGTCACGTGATCAGTGCATGATCAGTCACGTGATCAGTGCATGATCAGCCACGTGATCAGTGCATGATCAGTCACGTGATCAGTGCATGATAGCCACGTGATCAGTGCATGATCAGTCACGTGATCAGTGCATGATCAGCCACGTGATCAGTGCATGATAGTCACGTGATCAGTGCATGATAGCCACGTGATCAGTGCATGATCAGTCACGTGATCAGTGCATGATCAGCCACGTGATCAGTGCATGATCAGCCACGTGATCAGTGCATGATAGCCACGTGATCAGTGCATGATAGTCACGTGATCAGTGCATGATCAGTCACGTGATCAGTGCATGATCAGCCACGTGATCAGTGCATGATAGCCACGTGATCAGTGCATGATCAGTCACGTGATCAGTGCATGATCAGTCACGTGATCAGTGCATGATCAGCCACGTGATCAGTGCATGATCAATTACGTGATCAGTGCATGATCAGTCACGTGATCAGTACATGGTAGCTGCGTGATCATTGCATGATCAGCCACGTGATCAGTGCATGATAGCCACGTGATCAGTGCATGATCAGTCACGTGATCAGTGCATGATCAGTCACGTGATCAGTGCATGATCAGTCACGTGATCAGTGCATGATCAGTCACGTGATCAGTGCATGATCAGTCACGTGATCAGTGCATGATAGCCACGTGATCAGTGCATGATCAGCCACGTGATCAGTGCATGATAGCCACGTGATCAGTGCATGATAGCCACGTGATCAGTGCATGATCAGTCACGTGATCAGTGCATGATCAGCCACGTGATCAGTGCATGATAGCCACGTGATCAGTGCATGATAGCCACGTGATCAGTGCATGATCAGTCACGTGATCAGTGCATGATCAGTCACGTGATCAGTGCATGATCAGCCACGTGATCAGTGCATGATCAGCCACGTGATCAGTGCATGATCAGTTACGTGATCAGTGCATGATCAGTCACGTGATCAGTGCATGGTAGCCACGTGATCAGTGCATGATCAGCCACGTGATCAGTGCATGATAGCCACGTGATCAGTGCATGATCAGCCACGTGATCAGTGCATGATCAGTCACGTGATCAGGGCCTGCTGAGCTGCGTGATTACTGTCTGCTCATCTGCTTGACAATTGCCAGCTGAGCTGCACGATTCCTGCCTGTCATCTGCTTGACAATTGCCAGCTGTGCTGCGTAATTCCTGCCTGCTCAGCTGCTTGATTATTGCCAGCTGAGCAGCATGATTCCTCACAGCTGAGTTCCATGATTATTGCCTGCTGACTGTTTGATTCGTGCCTACTCAGCTCTTTGTTTATTGCCTCCAGAGGCACATGATCAGTGTATGATAGCAAACATGATCAGCGCATGATCAGTCACATGATCAGCGCCATTAAGTCACGTGATCACTACATGATAGTCATGTGATCAGTCCATGCTCAGTCACGTATCAGTGCATGATCAGCCACGTGATCAGTGCATGATCAGCCACGTGATCAGTGCATGATCAGCCACGTGATCAGTGCATGATCAGTCACGTGATCAGTGCATGATCAGTCACGTGACAGTGCATGATCAGCACGTGATCAGTGCATGATCAGCCACGTGATCAGTGCATGATAGCCACGTGATCAGTGCATGATCAGTCACGTGATCAGTGTATGATCAGCCACGTGATCAGTGCATGATCAGTCACGTGATCAGTGCATGATCAGCCACGTGATCAGTGCATGATCAGTCACGTGATCAGTGCATGATATAGACGTGATCAGTGCATGATCAGTCACGTGATCAGTGCATGATAGCCACGTGATCAGTGCATGATCAGTCACGTGATCAGTGCATGATCAGTCACGTGATCAGTACATGATAGCTACGTGATCAGTGCATGATCAGCCACGTGATCAGTGCATGATAGCCACGTGATCAGTGCATGATCAGTCACGTGATCAGTGCATGATCAGTCATGTGATCAGTGCATGATAGCTGCGTGATCAGTGCATGATCAGCCACGTGATCAGTGCATGATAGCCACGTGATCAGTGCATGATCAGCCACGTGATCAGTGCATGATCAGTCACGTGATCAGTGCATGATCAGCCACGTGATCAGTGCATGATCAGTCACGTGATCAGTGCATGATCAGCCACGTGATCAGTGCATGATAGCCACGTGATCAGTGCATGATCAGTCACGTGATCAGTGCATGATCAGTCACGTGATCAGTGCATGATCAGCCACGTGATCAGTGCATGATCAGCCACGTGATCAGTGCATGATCAATTACGTGATCAGTGCATGATCAGTCACGTGACCAGTACATGGTAGCTACGTGATCATTGCATGATCAGCCACGTGATCAGTGCATGATAGCCACGTGATCAGTGCATGATCAGCCACGTGATCAGTGCATGATCAGTCACGTGATCAGTGCATGATCAGTCACGTGATCAGTGCATGATCATCACGTGATCAGTGCATGTCAGTCATGTGTCAGTGCATGATAGCCCGTGATCAGTGCATGATCAGTCACGTGATCAGTGCATGATCAGCCACGTGATCAGTGCATGATGAGCCACGTGATCAGTGCATGATCAATTACGTGATCAGTGCATGATCAGTCACGTGACCAGTACATGGTTGCTACGTGATCATTGCATGATCAGCCACGTGATCAGTGCATGATAGCCACGTGATCAGTGCATGATCAGTCACGTGATCAGTGCATGATCAGTCACGTGATCAGTGCATGATCATTTACGTGATCAGTGCATGATCAGTCACGTGACCAGTATATGGTAGCTACGTGATCATTGCATGATCAGCCACGTGAGCAGTGCATGATAGCCACGTGATCAGTGCATGATCAGTTACGTGAGCAGTATGATCAGCCACGTGATCAGTGCATGAGTGCCACGTGATCAGTGCATGATCAGTCACGTGACAGGTGTGTGATCAGCCACGTGATCAGTGCATGATCAGCCACGTGATCAGTGCATGATAGCCACGTGATCAGTGCATGATCAGTTACGTGATCAGTGTATGATCAGCCACGTGATCAGTGCATGATCAGACACGTGATCAGTGTATGATCAGCCACGTGATCAGTGCATGATATCCACGTGATCAGTGCATGATCAGTCACGTGATCAGTGCATGATCAGTCACGTGATCAGTGCATGATCAGCCACGTGATCAGTGCATGATAGCCACGTGATCAGTGCATGATCACTCACGTGATCAGTGCATGATCAGTCACGTGATCAGTGCATGATCAGCCACGTGATCAGTGCATGATCATTACGTGATCAGTGCATGATCAGTCACGTGACCAGTACATGGTAGCTACGTGATCATTGCATGATCAGCCACGTGATCAGTGCATGATACACGTGATCAGTGCATGATCAGTCACGTGATCAGTGCATGATCAGTCACGTGATCAGTGCATGATCAGTCACGTGATCAGTGCATGATCAGCCACGTGATCAGTGCATGATCAGCCACGTGATCAGTGCATGATCAGTCACGTGATCAGTGCACGTGATCAGTGCATGATCAGCCACGTGATCAGTGCATGATAGCCACGTGATCAGTGCATGATCAGTCACGTGATCAGTGCATGATCAGTCACGTGATCAGTGCATGATCAGCCACGTGATCAGTGCATGATCAGTTACGTGATCAGTGCATGATCAGTCACGTGATCAGTGCATGATAGCTGCGTGATCAGTGCATGATCAGCCACGTGATCAGTGCATGATCAGCCATGATCAGTCACGTGATCTGCACGTGGTAGCTGCGTGATCAGTGCATGATGAGCCACGTGATCAGTGCATGATAGCCACGTGATCAGTGCATGATAGCCACGTGATCAGTGCATGATCAGTCACGTGATCGTGTGTGATCAGCCACGTGATCAGTGCATGATGAGCCACGTGATCAGTGCATGATCAATTACGTGATCAGTGCATGATCAGTCACGTGACCAGTACATGGTTGCTACGTGATCAGTGCATGATCAGCCACGTGATCAGTGCATGATAGCCACGTGATCAGTGCATGATCAGTCACGTGATCAGTGCATGATCAGTCACGTGATCAGTGCATGATCATTCGTGATCAGTGCATGATCAGTCACGTGACCAGTATATGGTAGCTACGTGATCATTGCATGATCAGCCACGTGAGCAGTGCATGATAGCCACGTGATGTGTGCATGATCAGTCACGTGATCAGTGTATGATCAGCCACGTGATCAGTGCATGAGTGCCACGTGATCAGTGCATGATCAGTCACGTGACAGGTGTGTGATCAGCCACGTGATCAGTGCATGATCAGCCACGTGATCAGTGCATGATAGCCACGTGATCAGTGCATGATCAGTTACGTGATCAGTGCATGATCAGCCACGTGATCAGTGCATGGTCAGACACGTGATCAGTGCATGATCAGCCACGTGATCAGTGCATGATAGCCACGTGATCAGTGCATGATCAGTCACGTGATCAGTGCATGATCAGTCACGTGATCAGTGCATGATCAGCCACGTGATCAGTGCATGATCAGTCACGTGACCAGTGCATGGTAGCTACGTGATCATTGCATGATCAGCCACGTGAGCAGTGCATGATAGCCACGTGATCAGTGCATGATCAGCCACGTGATCAGTGCATGATCAGTCACGTGATCAGTGCATGATCAGTCACGTGATCAGTGCATGATCAGCCACGTGATCAGTGCATGTCAGTCAGTCAGTGCATGATAGCCCGTGATCAGTGCATGATCAGTCACGTGATCAGTGCATGATCAGCCACGTGATCAGTGCATGATCAGCCACGTGATCAGTGCATGATCAGTCACGTGATCAGTGCATGATCAGTCACGTGATCAGTGTATGATCAGCCACGTGAACAGTGCATGCTCAGTCACGTGATCAGGGCCTGCTGAGCTGCGTGATTACTGTCTGCTCATCTGCTTGACAATTGCCAGCTGAGCTGCACGATTCCTGCCTGTCATCTGCTTGACAATTGCCACCTGTGCTGCGTAATTCCTGCCTGCTCATCTACTTGATTATTGCCAGCTGAGCAGCATGATTTCTCAGAGCTGAGTTCCATGATTATAGCCTGCTGACTGATTCCTGCATACTCAGCTCTTTGTTCATTGCCTCCAGAGGCACATGATCAGTGTATGACACCAAACATGATCAGCACATGATCAGTCACATGATCAGTGCATGATAAGCCACGTGATCAGTGCATGATCAGCCACGTGATCAGTGCATGATCAGTCACGTGATCAGTGCATGATCAGTCACGTGATCAGTGCATGATCAGCCACGTGATCAGTGCATGATCAGTCACGTGATCAGTGCATGATCAGTCACGTGATCAGTGCATGATCAGTCACGTGATCAGTGCATGATCAGTCACGTGATCAGTGCATGATCAGCCACGTGATCAGTGCATGATAGCCACGTGATCAGTGCATGATCAGTCACGTGATCAGTGCATGATCAGCCACGTGATCAGTGCATGATCAGTTACGTGATCAGTGCATGATCAGTCACGTGATCAGTGCATGATCAGCCACGTGATCAGTGCATGATCAGCCACGTGATCAGTGCATGATCAGCCACGTGATCAGTGCATGATCAGTTACGTGAGCAGTGTATGATCAGCCACGTGATCAGTGCATGGTCAGACACGTGAACAGTGTATGATCAGCCACGTGATCAGTGCATGATATCCAAGTGATCAGTGCATGATCAATCACGTGATCAGTGTATGATCAGCCACGTGAACAGTGCATGCTCAGTCACGTGATCAGGGCCTGCTGAGCTGCGTGATTACTGTCTGCTCATCTGCTTGACAATTGCCAGCTGAGCTGCACGATTCCTGCCTGTCATCTGCTTGACAATTGCCAGCTGTGCTGCGTAATTCCTGCCTGCTCAGCTGCTTGATTATTGCCAGCTGAGCAGCATGATTCCTCACAGCTGAGTTCCATGATTATTGCCTGCTGACTGTTTGATTCGTGCCTACTCAGCTCTTTGTTTATTGCCTCCAGAGGCACATGATCAGTGTATGATAGCAAACATGATCAGCGCATGATCAGTCACATGATCAGCGCCATTAAGTCACGTGATCACTACATGATAGTCATGTGATCAGTCCATGCTCAGTCACGGTATCAGTGCATGATCAGCCACGTGATCAGTGCATGATCAGCCACGTGATCAGTGCATGATAGCCACGTGATCAGTGCATGATCAGCCACGTGATCAGTGCATGATAGCTACGTGATCAGTGCATGATCAGTCACGTGATCAGTGCATGATCAGCACGTGATCAGTGCATGATCAGCCACGTGATCAGTGCATGATAGCCACGTGATCAGTGCATGATCAGTCACGTGATCAGTGCATGATCAGTCACGTGACCAGTACATGGTAGCTACGTGATCATTGCATGATCAGCCACGTAGTGCATGATAGCCACGTGATCAGTGCATGATCAGTCACGTGATCAGTGCATGATCAGTCATGTGATCAGTGCATGATCAGGCACGTGATCAGTGCATGATCAGCCACGTGATCAGTGCATGATAGCCACGTGATCAGTGCATGATCAGTCACGTGATCAGTGCATGATCAGTCACGTGATCAGTGCATGATCAGCCACGTGATCAGTGCATGATCAATTACGTGATCAGTGCATGATCAGTCACGTGATCAGTACATGATAGCTGCGTGATCAGTGCATGATCAGCCACGTGATCAGTGCATGATAGCCACGTGATCAGTGCATGATCAGTCACGTGATCAGTGCATGATCAGTCACGTGATCAGTGCATGATCAGCCACGTGATCAGTGCATGATCAGTCACGTGATCAGTGCATGATAGCCACGTGATCAGTGCATGATCAGTCACGTGATCAGTGCATGATCAGCCACGTGATCAGTGCATGATAGTCACGTGATCAGTGCATGATCAGCCACGTGATCAGTGCATGATCAGTCACGTGATCAGTGCATGATCAGTCACGTGATCAGTGCATGATCAGCCACGTGATCAGTGCATGATAGCCACGTGATCAGTGCATGATAGTCACGTGATCAGTGCATGATCAGTCACGTGATCAGTGCATGATCAGCCACGTGATCAGTGCATGATAGCCACGTGATCAGTGCATGATCAGTCACGTGATCAGTGCATGATCAGTCACGTGATCAGTGCATGATCAGCCACGTGATCAGTGCATGATCAGTTACGTGATCAGTGCATGATCAGTCACGTGATCAGTGCATGGTAGCTGCGTGATCAGTGCATGATCAGCCACGTGATCAGTGCATGATAGCCACGTGATCAGTGCATGATCAGTCACGTGATCAGTGCATGATCAGTCCCGTGATCAGTGCATGATCAGTCACGTGATCAGTGCATGATCAATTACGTGATCAGTGCATGATCAGTCACGTGATCAGTGCATGATAGCTACGTGATCAGTGCATGATCAGCCACGTGATCAGTGCATGATAGCCACGTGATCAGTGCATGATCAGCCACGTGATCAGTGCATGATCAGTCACGTGATAGTGTGTGATCAGCCACGTGATCAGTGCATGATAGCCACGTGATCAGTGCATGATAGCCACGTGATCAGTGCATGATCAGTCACGTGATCAGTGCATGATCAGTCACGTGATCGTGTGTGATCAGCCACGTGATCAGTGCATGATCAGCCACGTGATCAGTGCATGATCAGTCACGTGATCAGTGCATGATCAGTCACGTGATCAGTGCATGATAGCTACGTGATCAGTGCATGATCAGCCACGTGATCAGTGCATGATAGCCACGTGATCAGTGCATGATCAGCCACGTGATCAGTGCATGATCAGTCACGTGATCAGTGCATGATCAGCCACGTGATCAGTGCATGATAGCCACGTGATCAGTGCATGATCAGTCACGTGATCAGTGCATGATCAGTCACGTGATCAGTGCATGATCAGTCACGTGATCAGTGCATGATCAGTCACGTGATCAGTACATGGTAGCTACGTGATCATTGCATGATCAGCCACGTGATCAGTGCATGATAGCCACGTGATCAGTGCATGATCAGTCACGTGATCAGTGCATGATCAGCCACGTGATCAGTGCATGATGCCACGTGATCAGTGCATGATCAGTCACGTGATCAGTGCATGATCAGCCACGTGATCAGTGCATGATCAGCCACGTGATCAGTGCATGATAGCCACGTGATCAGTGCATGATCAGTCACGTGATCAGTGCATGATCAGCCACGTGATCAGTGCATGATCAGTCACGTGATCAGTGCATGATCAGCCACGTGATCAGTGCATGATAGCCACGTGATCAGTGCATGATCAGTCACGTGATCAGTGCATGATCAGTCACGTGATCAGTGCATGATCAGCCACGTGATCAGTGCATGATAGCCACGTGATCAGTGCATGATCAGTCACGTGATCAGTGCATGATCAGTCACGTGATCAGTGCATGATCAGCCACGTGATCAGTGCATGATCAATTACGTGATCAGTGCATGATCAGTCACGTGACCAGTACATGGTAGCTACGTGATCATTGCATGATCAGCCACGTGAGCAGTGCATGATAGCCACGTGATCAGTGCATGATCAGTCACGTGATCAGTGCATGATCAGTCACGTGATCAGTGCATGATCAGTTACGTGATCAGTGCATGATCAGTCACGTGATCAGTGCATGATCAGCCACGTGATCAGTGCATGATCAGCCACGTGATCAGTGCATGATAGCCACGTGATCAGTGCATGATCAGCCACGTGATCAGTGCATGATCAGCCACGTGATCAGTGCATGATCAGACACGTGATCAGTGTATGATCAGCCACGTGATCAGTGCATGATAGCCACGTGATCAGTGCATGATCAGTCACGTGATCAGTGCATGATCAGTCACGTGATCAGTGCATGATCAGCCACGTGATCAGTGCATGCTCAGTCACGTGATCAGGGCCTGCTGAGCTGCGTGATTACTGTCTGCTCATCTGCTTGACAATTGCCAGCTGAGCTGCACGATTCCTGCCTGTCATCTGCTTGACAATTGCCAGCTGTGCTGCGTAATTCCTGCCTGCTCAGCTGCTTGATTATTGCCAGCTGAGCAGCATGATTCCTCACAGCTGAGTTCCATGATTATTGCCTGCTGACTGTTTGATTCGTGCCTACTCAGCTCTTTGTTTATTGCCTCCAGAGGCACATGATCAGTGTATGATAGCAAACATGATCAGCGCATGATCAGTCACATGATCAGCGCCATTAAGTCACGTGATCACTACATGATAGTCATGTGATCAGTCCATGCTCAGTCACGGTATCAGTGCATGATCAGCCACGTGATCAGTGCATGATCACGTGATCAGTGCATGATCAGCCACGTGATCAGTGCATGATCAGCCACGTGATCAGTGCATGATAGCTACGTGATCAGTGCATGATCAGTCACGTGATCAGTGCATGATCAGGCACGTGATCAGTGCATGATCAGCCACGTGATCAGTGCATGATAGCCACGTGATCAGTGCATGATCAGTCACGTGATCAGTGCATGATCAGTCACGTGACCAGTACATGGTAGCTACATGATCATTGCATGATCAGCCACGTGATAGTGCATGATAGCCACGTGATCAGTGCATGATCAGTCACGTGATCAGTGCATGATCAGTCACGTGATCAGTGCATGATCAGCACGTGATCAGTGCATGATCAGCCACGTGATCAGTGCATGATAGCCACGTGATCAGTGCATGATCAGTCACGTGATCAGTGCATGATCAGTCACGTGATCAGTGCATGATCAGCCACGTGATCAGTGCATGATCAATTACGTGATCAGTGCATGATCAGTCACGTGATCAGTACATGGTAGCTACGTGATCAGTGCATGATCAGCCACGTGATCAGTGCATGATAGCCACGTGATCAGTGCATGATCAGTCACGTGATCAGTGCATGATCAGTCACGTGATCAGTGCATGATCAGCCACGTGATCAGTGCATGATCAGTCACGTGATCAGTGCATGATAGCTGCGTGATCAGTGCATGATCAGTCACGTGATCAGTGCATGATCAGCCACGTGATCAGTGCATGATATTCACGTGATCAGTGCATGATAGCCACGTGATCAGTGCATGATCAGTCACGTGATCAGTGCATGATCAGCCACGTGATCAGTGCATGATCAGCCACGTGATCAGTGCATGATAGCCACGTGATCAGTGCATGATCAGTCACGTGATCAGTGCATGATCAGTCACGTGATCAGTGCATGATCAGCCACGTGATCAGTGCATGATAGCCACGTGATCAGTGCATGATCAGTCACGTGATCAGTGCATGATCAGTCACGTGATCAGTGCATGATCAGCCACGTGATCAGTGCATGATCAATTACGTGATCAGTGCATGATCAGTCACGTGACCAGTACATGGTAGCTGCGTGATCAGTGCATGATCAGCCACGTGATCAGTGCATGATAGCCACGTGATCAGTGCATGATCAGTCACGTGATCAGTGCATGATCAGTCACGTGATCAGTGCATGATCAGTCACGTGATCAGTGCATGATCAATTACGTGATCAGTGCATGATCAGTCACGTGATCAGTGCATGATAGCTACGTGATCAGTGCATGATCAGCCACGTGATCAGTGCATGATAGCCACGTGATCAGTGCATGATCAGCCACGTGATCAGTGCATGATCAGTCACGTGATACAGTGTGATCAGCCACGTGATCAGTGCATGATAGCCACGTGATCAGTGCATGATAGCCACGTGATCAGTGCATGATCAGTCACGTGATCAGTGCATGATCAGTCACGTGATCAGTGCATGATCAGCCACGTGATCAGTGCATGATCAGCCACGTGATCAGTGCATGATCAGTTACGTGATCAGTGCATGATCAGTCACGTGATCAGTGCATGGTCAGCCACGTGATCAGTGCATGATCAGCCACGTGATCAGTGCATGATCAGCCACGTGATCAGTGCATGATCAGCCACGTGATCAGTGCATGATCAGTCACGTGATCAGGGCCTGCTGAGCTGCGTGATTACTGTCTGCTCATCTGCTTGACAATTGCCAGCTGAGCTGCACGATTCCTGCCTGTCATCTGCTTGACAATTGCCAGCTGTGCTGCGTAATTCCTGCCTGCTCAGCTGCTTGATTATTGCCAGCTGAGCAGCATGATTCCTCACAGCTGAGTTCCATGATTATTGCCTGCTGACTGTTTGATTCGTGCCTACTCAGCTCTTTGTTTATTGCCTCCAGAGGCACATGATCAGTGTATGATAGCAAACATGATCAGCGCATGATCAGTCACATGATCAGCGCCATTAAGTCACGTGATCACTACATGATAGTCATGTGATCAGTCCATGCTCAGTCACGGTATCAGTGCATGATCAGCCACGTGATCAGTGCATGATAGCCACGTGATCAGTGCATGATAGCCACGTGATCAGTGCATGATCAGCCACGTGATCAGTGCATGATTGCCACGTGATCAGTGCATGATCAGTCACGTGATCAGTGCATGATCAGGCACGTGATCAGTGCATGATCAGCCACGTGATCAGTGCATGATAGCCACGTGATCAGTGCATGATCAGTCACGTGATCAGTGCATGATCAGTCACGTGACCAGTACATGGTAGCTACGTGATCATTGCATGATCAGCCACGTGATAGTGCATGATAGCCACGTGATCAGTGCATGATCAGTCACGTGATCAGTGCATGATCAGTCATGTGATCAGTGCATGATCAGCCACGTGATCAGTGCATGATCAGCCACGTGATCAGTGCATGATCAGCCACGTGATCAGTGCATGATCAGTCACGTGATCAGTGCATGATCAGTCACGTGATCAGTGCATGATAGCTGCGTGATCAGTGCATGATCAGCCACGTGATCAGTGCATGATAGCCACGTGATCAGTGCATGATCAGTCACGTGATCAGTGCATGATCAGTCACGTGATCAGTGCATGATCAGTCACGTGATCAGTGCATGATCAATTACGTGATCAGTGCATGATCAGTCACGTGATCAGTGCATGATAGCTACGTGATCAGTGCATGATCAGCCACGTGATCAGTGCATGATAGCCACGTGATCAGTGCATGATAGCCACGTGATCAGTGCATGATCAGTCACGTGATACAGTGTGATCAGCCACGTGATCAGTGCATGATAGCCACGTGATCAGTGCATGATAGCCACGTGATCAGTGCATGATCAGTCACGTGATCAGTGCATGATCAGTCACGTGATCGTGTGTGATCAGCCACGTGATCAGTGCATGATCAGCCACGTGATCAGTGCATGATCAATCACGTGATCAGTGCATGATCAGTCACGTGATCAGTACATGATAGCTACGTGATCAGTGCATGATCAGCCACGTGATCAGTGCATGATAGCCACGTGATCAGTGCATGATCAGCCACGTGATCAGTGCATGATCAGTCACGTGATCAGTGCATGATCAGCCACGTGATCAGTGCATGATAGCCACGTGATCAGTGCATGATCAGTCACGTGATCAGTGCATGATCAGTCACGTGATCAGTGCATGATCAGTCACGTGATCAGTGCATGATCAGTCACGTGATCAGTATATGATAGCTACGTGATCAGTGCATGATCAGCCACGTGATCAGTGCATGATAGCCACGTGATCAGTGCATGATCAGTCACGTGATCAGTGCATGATCAGCCACGTGATCAGTGCATGAGTGCCACGTGATCAGTGCATGATCAGTCACGTGATCAGTGCATGATCAGCCACGTGATCAGTGCATGATCAGCCACGTGATCAGTGCATGATAGCCACGTGATCAGTGCATGATCAGTCACGTGATCAGTGCATGATCAGCCACGTGATCAGTGCATGATCAGTCACGTGATCAGTGCATGATCAGCCACGTGATCAGTGCATGATAGCCACGTGATCAGTGCATGATCAGTCACGTGATCAGTGCATGATCAGTCACGTGATCAGTGCATGATCAGCCACGTGATCAGTGCATGATAGCCACGTGATCAGTGCATGATCAGTCACGTGATCAGTGCATGATCAGTCACGTGATCAGTGCATGATCAGCCACGTGATCAGTGCATGATCAATTACGTGATCAGTGCATGATCAGTCACGTGACCAGTACATGGTAGCTACGTGATCATTGCATGATCAGCCACGTGAGCAGTGCATGATAGCCACGTGATCAGTGCATGATCAGTCACGTGATCAGTGCATGATCAGTCACGTGATCAGTGCATGATCAGTTACGTGATCAGTGCATGATCAGTCACGTGATCAGTGCATGATCAGCCACGTGATCAGTGCATGATCAGTCACGTGATCAGTGCATGATAGCCACGTGATCAGTGCATGATCAGCCACGTGATCAGTGCATGATCAGCCACGTGATCAGTGCATGATCAGACACGTGATCAGTGCATGATCAGCCACGTGATCAGTGCATGATAGCCACGTGATCAGTGCATGATCAGTCACGTGATCAGTGCATGATCAGTCACGTGATCAGTGCATGATCAGCCACGTGATCAGTGCATGATCAGTCACGTGATCAGGGCCTGCTGAGCTGCGTGATTACTGTCTGCTCATCTGCTTGACAATTGCCAGCTGAGCTGCACGATTCCTGCCTGTCATCTGCTTGACAATTGCCAGCTGTGCTGCGTAATTCCTGCCTGCTCAGCTGCTTGATTATTGCCAGCTGAGCAGCATGATTCCTCACAGCTGAGTTCCATGATTATTGCCTGCTGACTGTTTGATTCGTGCCTACTCAGCTCTTTGTTTATTGCCTCCAGAGGCACATGATCAGTGTATGATAGCAAACATGATCAGCGCATGATCAGTCACATGATCAGCGCCATTAAGTCACGTGATCACTACATGATAGTCATGTGATCAGTCCATGCTCAGTCACGTATCAGTGCATGATCAGCCACGTGATCAGTGCATGATAGCCACGTGATCAGTGCATGATAGCCACGTGATCAGTGCATGATCAGCCACGTGATCAGTGCATGATAGCTACGTGATCAGTGCATGATCAGTCACGTGATCAGTGCATGATCAGGCACGTGATCAGTGCATGATCAGCCACGTGATCAGTGCATGATAGCCACGTGATCAGTGCATGATCAGTCACGTGATCAGTGCATGATCAGTCACGTGACCAGTACATGGTAGCTACATGATCATTGCATGATCAGCCACGTGAGTAGTGCATGATAGCCACGTGATCAGTGCATGATCAGTCACGTGATCAGTGCATGATCAGTCATGTGATCAGTGCATGATCAGGCACGTGATCAGTGCATGATCAGCCACGTGATCAGTGCATGATAGCCACGTGATCAGTGCATGATCAGTCACGTGATCAGTGCATGATCAGTCACGTGATCAGTGCATGATCAGCCACGTGATCAGTGCATGATCAATTACGTGATCAGTGCATGATCAGTCACGTGATCAGTGCATGGTAGCTACGTGATCAGTGCATGATCAGCCACGTGATCAGTGCATGATAGCCACGTGATCAGTGCATGATCAGTCACGTGATCAGTGCATGATCAGTCACGTGATCAGTGCATGATCAGCCACGTGATCAGTGCATGATCAGTCACGTGATCAGTGCATGATAGCTGCGTGATCAGTGCATGATCAGTCACGTGATCAGTGCATGATCAGCCACGTGATCAGTGCATGATAGTCACGTGATCAGTGCATGATAGCCACGTGATCAGTGCATGATCAGTCACGTGATCAGTGCATGATCAGCCACGTGATCAGTGCATGATCAGCCACGTGATCAGTGCATGATAGCCACGTGATCAGTGCATGATAGTCACGTGATCAGTGCATGATCAGTCACGTGATCAGTGCATGATCAGCCACGTGATCAGTGCATGATAGCCACGTGATCAGTGCATGATCAGTCACGTGATCAGTGCATGATCAGTCACGTGATCAGTGCATGATCAGCCACGTGATCAGTGCATGATCAATTACGTGATCAGTGCATGATCAGTCACGTGACCAGTACATGGTAGCTACGTGATCATTGCATGATCAGCCACGTGAGCAGTGCATGATAGCCACGTGATCAGTGCATGATCAGTCACGTGATCAGTGCATGATCAGTCACGTGATCAGTGCATGATCAGTCACGTGATCAGTGCATGATCAATTACGTGATCAGTGCATGATCAGTCACGTGACCAGTGCATGGTAGCTACGTGATCATTGCATGATCAGCCACGTGATCAGTGCATGATAGCCACGTGATCAGTGCATGATCAGTCACGTGATCAGTGCATGATCAGCCACGTGATCAGTGCATGATCAGCCACGTGATCAGTGCATGATCAATCACGTGATCAGTGCATGATCAGTCACGTGATCAGTGCATGATAGCCACGTGATCAGTGCATGATCAGCCACGTGATCAGTGCATGATCAGCCACGTGATCAGTGCATGATCAGCCACGTGATCAGTGCATGATCAGTCACGTGATACAGTATGATCAGCCACGTGATCAGTGCATGATATCCACGTGATCAGTGCATGATCAGCCACGTGATCAGTGCATGATCAGCCACGTGATCAGTGCATGATCAGTCACGTGATCAGGGCCTGCTGAGCTGCGTGATTACTGTCTGCTCATCTGCTTGACAATTGCCAGCTGAGCTGCACGATTCCTGCCTGTCATCTGCTTGACAATTGCCAGCTGTGCTGCGTAATTCCTGCCTGCTCAGCTGCTTGATTATTGCCAGCTGAGCAGCATGATTCCTCACAGCTGAGTTCCATGATTATTGCCTGCTGACTGTTTGATTCGTGCCTACTCAGCTCTTTGTTTATTGCCTCCAGAGGCACATGATCAGTGTATGATAGCAAACATGATCAGCGCATGATCAGTCACATGATCAGCGCCATTAAGTCACGTGATCACTACATGATAGTCATGTGATCAGTCCATGCTCAGTCACGTATCAGTGCATGATCAGCCACGTGATCAGTGCATGATAGCCACGTGATCAGTGCATGATCAGCCACGTGATCAGTGCATGATCAGCCACGTGATCAGTGCATGATAGCTACGTGATCAGTGCATGATCAGTCACGTGATCAGTGCATGATCAGGCACGTGATCAGTGCATGATCAGCCACGTGATCAGTGCATGATAGCCACGTGATCAGTGCATGATCAGTCACGTGATCAGTGCATGATCAGTCACGTGACCAGTACATGGTAGCTACGTGATCATTGCATGATCAGCCACGTGAGTAGTGCATGATAGCCACGTGATCAGTGCATGATCAGTCACGTGATCAGTGCATGATCAGTCATGTGATCAGTGCATGATCAGGCACGTGATCAGTGCATGATCAGCCACGTGATCAGTGCATGATAGCCACGTGATCAGTGCATGATCAGTCACGTGATCAGTGCATGATCAGTCACGTGATCAGTGCATGATCAGCCACGTGATCAGTGCATGATCAATTACGTGATCAGTGCATGATCAGTCACGTGATCAGTGCATGATAGCTACGTGATCAGTGCATGATCAGCCACGTGATCAGTGCATGATAGCCACGTGATCAGTGCATGATCAGTCACGTGATCAGTGCATGATCAGTCACGTGATCAGTGCATGATCAGCCACGTGATCAGTGCATGATCAGTCACGTGATCAGTGCATGATAGCTACGTGATCAGTGCATGATCAGTCACGTGATCAGTGCATGACAGCCACGTGATCAGTGCATGATATTCACGTGATCAGTGCATGATCAGCCACGTGATCAGTGCATGATCAGTCACGTGATCAGTGCATGATCAGTCACGTGATCAGTGCATGATCAGCCACGTGATCAGTGCATGATAGCCACGTGATCAGTGCATGATCAGTCACGTGATCAGTGCATGATCAGTCACGTGATCAGTGCATGATCAGCCACGTGATCAGTGCATGATCAATTACGTGATCAGTGCATGATCAGTCACGTGACCAGTACATGGTAGCTGCGTGATCAGTGCATGATCAGCCACGTGATCAGTGCATGATAGCCACGTGATCAGTGCATGATCAGTCACGTGATCAGTGCATGATCAGTCACGTGATCAGTGCATGATCAGTCACGTGATCAGTGCATGATCAGTTACGTGATCAGTGCATGATCAGTCACGTGATCAGTGCATGATAGCTACGTGATCATTGCATGATCAGCCACGTGATCAGTGCATGATAGCCACGTGATCAGTGCATGATAGCCACGTGATCAGTGCATGATCAGTCACGTGATACAGTGTGATCAGCCACGTGATCAGTGCATGATAGCCACGTGATCAGTGCATGATAGCCACGTGATCAGTGCATGATCAGTCACGTGATCAGTGCATGATCAGTCACGTGATCAGTGTGTGATCAGCCACGTGATCAGTGCATGATCAGCCACGTGATCAGTGCATGATCAGCCACGTGATCAGTGCATGATCAGTCACGTGATCAGTGCATGATAGCACGTGATCAGTGCATGATCAGCCACGTGATCAGTGCATGATCAGCCACGTGATCAGTGCATGATCAGCCACGTGATCAGTGCATGATCAGTCACGTGATCAGGGCCTGCTGAGCTGCGTGATTACTGTCTGCTCATCTGCTTGACAATTGCCAGCTGAGCTGCACGATTCCTGCCTGTCATCTGCTTGACAATTGCCAGCTGTGCTGTGTAATTCCTGCCTGCTCAGCTGCTTGATTATTGCCAGCTGAGCAGCATGATTCCTCACAGCTGAGTTCCATGATTATTGCCTGCTGACTGTTTGATTCGTGCCTACTCAGCTCTTTGTTTATTGCCTCCAGAGGCACATGATCAGTGTATGATAGCAAACATGATCAGCGCATGATCAGTCACATGATCAGCGCCATTAAGTCACGTGATCACTACATGATAGTCATGTGATCAGTCCATGCTCAGTCACGTATCAGTGCATGATCAGCCACGTGATCAGTGCATGATAGCCACGTGATCAGTGCATGATCAGCCACGTGATCAGTGCATGATCAGCCACGTGATCAGTGCATGATTGCTACGTGATCAGTGCATGATCAGTCACGTGATCAGTGCATGATCAGGCACGTGATCAGTGCATGATCAGCCACGTGATCAGTGCATGATAGCCACGTGATCAGTGCATGATCAGTCACGTGATCAGTGCATGATCAGTCACGTGACCAGTACATGGTAGCTACATGATCATTGCATGATCAGCCACGTGAGTAGTGCATGATAGCCACGTGATCAGTGCATGATCAGTCACGTGATCAGTGCATGATCAGTCATGTGATCAGTGCATGATCAGGCACGTGATCAGTGCATGATCAGCCACGTGATCAGTGCATGATAGCCACGTGATCAGTGCATGATCAGTCACGTGATCAGTGCATGATCAGTCACGTGATCAGTGCATGATCAGCCACGTGATCAGTGCATGATCAATCACGTGATCAGTGCATGATCAGTCACGTGACCAGTGCATGATAGCTGCGTGATCAGTGCATGATCAGCCACGTGATCAGTGCATGATAGCCACGTGATCAGTGCATGATCAGTCACGTGATCAGTGCATGATCAGTCACGTGATCAGTGCATGATCAGCCACGTGATCAGTGCATGATCAGTCACGTGATCAGTGCATGATAGCTGCGTGATCAGTGCATGATCAGTCACGTGATCAGTGCATGATCAGCCACGTGATCAGTGCATGATAGTCACGTGATCAGTGCATGATAGCCACGTGATCAGTGCATGATCAGTCACGTGATCAGTGCATGATCAGTCACGTGATCAGTGCATGATCAGCCACGTGATCAGTGCATGATAGCCACGTGATCAGTGCATGATAGTCACGTGATCAGTGCATGATCAGTCACGTGATCAGTGCATGATCAGCCACGTGATCAGTGCATGATAGCCACGTGATCAGTGCATGATCAGTCACGTGATCAGTGCATGATCAGTCACGTGATCAGTGCATGATCAGCCACGTGATCAGTGCATGATCAATTACGTGATCAGTGCATGATCAGTCACGTGACCAGTGCATGGTAGCTACGTGATCAGTGCATGATCAGCCACGTGATCAGTGCATGATAGCCACGTGATCAGTGCATGATCAGTCACGTGATCAGTGCATGATCAGTCCCGTGATCAGTGCATGATCAGTCACGTGATCAGTGCATGATCAATTACGTGATCAGTGCATGATCAGTCACGTGATCAGTGCATGATAGCTACGTGATCAGTGCATGATCAGCCACGTGATCAGTGCATGATAGCCACGTGATCAGTGCATGATAGCCACGTGATCAGTGCATGATCAGTCACGTGATAGTGTGTGATCAGCCACGTGATCAGTGCATGATATCCACGTGATCAGTGCATGATAGCCACGTGATCAGTGCATGATCAGTCACGTGATCAGTGCATGATCAGTCACGTGATAGTGCATGATCAGCCACGTGATCAGTGCATGATCAGCCACGTGATCAGTGCATGATCAGTTACGTGATCAGTGCATGATCAGTCACGTGATCAGTGCATGATAGCCACGTGATCAGTGCATGATCAGCCACGTGATCAGTGCATGATAGCCACGTGATCAGTGCATGATCAGCCACGTGATCAGTGCATGATCAGTCACGTGATCAGGGCCTGCTGAGCTGCGTGATTACTGTCTGCTCATCTGCTTGACAATTGCCAGCTGAGCTGCACGATTCCTGCCTGTCATCTGCTTGACAATTGCCAGCTGTGCTGCGTAATTCCTGCCTGCTCAGCTGCTTGATTATTGCCAGCTGAGCAGCATGATTCCTCACAGCTGAGTTCCATGATTATTGCCTGCTGACTGTTTGATTCGTGCCTACTCAGCTCTTTGTTTATTGCCTCCAGAGGCACATGATCAGTGTATGATAGCAAACATGATCAGCGCATGATCAGTCACATGATCAGCGCCATTAAGTCACGTGATCACTACATGATAGTCATGTGATCAGTCCATGCTCAGTCACGTATCAGTGCATGATCAGCCACGTGATCAGTGCATGATAGCCACGTGATCAGTGCATGATAGCCACGTGATCAGTGCATGATCAGCCACGTGATCAGTGCATGATAGCCACGTGATCAGTGCATGATCAGTCACGTGATCAGTGCATGATCAGGCACGTGATCAGTGCATGATCAGCCACGTGATCAGTGCATGATAGCCACGTGATCAGTGCATGATCAGTCACGTGATCAGTGCATGATCAGTCACGTGACAGTACATGGTAGCTATGATCATTGCATGATCAGCCACGTGAGTAGTGCATGATAGCCACGTGATCAGTGCATGATCAGTCACGTGATCAGTGCATGATCAGTCATGTGATCAGTGCATGATCAGGCACGTGATCAGTGCATGATCAGCCACGTGATCAGTGCATGATAGCCACGTGATCAGTGCATGATCAGTCACGTGATCAGTGCATGATCAGTCACGTGATCAGTGCATGATCAGCCACGTGATCAGTGCATGATCAATTACGTGATCAGTGCATGATCAGTCACGTGATCAGTACATGATAGCTACGTGATCAGTGCATGATCAGCCACGTGATCAGTGCATGATAGCCACGTGATCAGTGCATGATCAGTCACGTGATCAGTGCATGATCAGTCACGTGATCAGTGCATGATCAGCCACGTGATCAGTGCATGATCAGTCACGTGATCAGTGCATGATAGCTGCGTGATCAGTGCATGATCAGTCACGTGATCAGTGCATGATCAGCCACGTGATCAGTGCATGATATCACGTGATCAGTGCATGATCAGCCACGTGATCAGTGCATGATCAGTCACGTGATCAGTGCATGATCAGCCACGTGATCAGTGCATGATCAGCCACGTGATCAGTGCATGATAGCCACGTGATCAGTGCATGATAGTCACGTGATCAGTGCATGATCAGTCACGTGATCAGTGCATGATCAGCCACGTGATCAGTGCATGATAGCCACGTGATCAGTGCATGATCAGTCACGTGATCAGTGCATGATCAGTCACGTGATCAGTGCATGATCAGCCACGTGATCAGTGCATGATCAATTACGTGATCAGTGCATGATCAGTCACGTGACCAGTACATGGTAGCTGCGTGATCATTGCATGATCAGCCACGTGATCAGTGCATGATAGCCACGTGATCAGTGCATGATCAGTCACGTGATCAGTGCATGATCAGTCCCGTGATCAGTGCATGATCAGTCACGTGATCAGTGCATGATCAATTACGTGATCAGTGCATGATCAGTCACGTGATCAGTGCATGATAGCTACGTGATCATTGCATGATCAGCCACGTGATCAGTGCATGATAGCCACGTGATCAGTGCATGATAGCCACGTGATCAGTGCATGATCAGTCACGTGATCAGTGTGATCAGCCACGTGATCAGTGCATGATAGCCACGTGATCAGTGCATGATAGCCACGTGATCAGTGCATGATCAGTCACGTGATCAGTGCATGATCAGTCACGTGATCAGTGCATGATCAGCCACGTGATCAGTGCATGATCAGCCACGTGATCAGTGCATGATCAGCCACGTGATCAGTGCATGATCAGTCACGTGATCAGTGCATGATCAGCCACGTGATCAGTGCATGATCAGCCACGTGATCAGTGCATGATCAGCCACGTGATCAGTGCATGATCAGCCACGTGATCAGTGCATGATCAGTCACGTGATCAGGGCCTGCTGAGCTGCGTGATTACTGTCTGCTCATCTGCTTGACAATTGCCAGCTGAGCTGCACGATTCCTGCCTGTCATCTGCTTGACAATTGCCAGCTGTGCTGTGTAATTCCTGCCTGCTCAGCTGCTTGATTATTGCCAGCTGAGCAGCATGATTCCTCACAGCTGAGTTCCATGATTATTGCCTGCTGACTGTTTGATTCGTGCCTACTCAGCTCTTTGTTTATTGCCTCCAGAGGCACATGATCAGTGTATGATAGCAAACATGATCAGCGCATGATCAGTCACATGATCAGCGCCATTAAGTCACGTGATCACTACATGATAGTCATGTGATCAGTCCATGCTCAGTCACGTATCAGTGCATGATCAGCCACGTGATCAGTGCATGATAGCCACGTGATCAGTGCATGATAGCCACGTGATCAGTGCATGATCAGCCACGTGATCAGTGCATGATTGCTACGTGATCAGTGCATGATCAGTCACGTGATCAGTGCATGATCAGGCACGTGATCAGTGCATGATCAGCCACGTGATCAGTGCATGATAGCCACGTGATCAGTGCATGATCAGTCACGTGATCAGTGCATGATCAGTCACGTGACCAGTACATGGTAGCTACGTGATCATTGCATGATCAGCCACGTGAGTAGTGCATGATAGCCACGTGATCAGTGCATGATCAGTCACGTGATCAGTGCATGATCAGTCATGTGATCAGTGCATGATCAGGCACGTGATCAGTGCATGATCAGCCACGTGATCAGTGCATGATAGCCACGTGATCAGTGCATGATCAGTCACGTGATCAGTGCATGATCAGTCACGTGATCAGTGCATGATCAGCCACGTGATCAGTGCATGATCAATTACGTGATCAGTGCATGATCAGTCACGTGATCAGTGCATGATAGCTACGTGATCAGTGCATGATCAGCCACGTGATCAGTGCATGATAGCCACGTGATCAGTGCATGATCAGTCACGTGATCAGTGCATGATCAGTCACGTGATCAGTGCATGATCAGCCACGTGATCAGTGCATGATCAGTCACGTGATCAGTGCATGATAGCTGCGTGATCAGTGCATGATCAGTCACGTGATCAGTGCATGACAGCCACGTGATCAGTGCATGATAGCCACGTGATCAGTGCATGATCAGCCACGTGATCAGTGCATGATCAGTCACGTGATCAGTGCATGATCAGCCACGTGATCAGTGCATGATCAGCCACGTGATCAGTGCATGATAGCCACGTGATCAGTGCATGATAGTCACGTGATCAGTGCATGATCAGTCACGTGATCAGTGCATGATCAGCCACGTGATCAGTGCATGATAGCCACGTGATCAGTGCATGATCAGTCACGTGATCAGTGCATGATCAGTCACGTGATCAGTGCATGATCAGCCACGTGATCAGTGCATGATCAATTACGTGATCAGTGCATGATCAGTCACGTGACCAGTACATGGTAGCTGCGTGATCATTGCATGATCAGCCACGTGATCAGTGCATGATAGCCACGTGATCAGTGCATGATCAGTCACGTGATCAGTGCATGATCAGTCCGTGATCAGTGCATGATCAGTCACGTGATCAGTGCATGATCAATTACGTGATCAGTGCATGATCAGTCACGTGATCAGTGCATGATAGCTACGTGATCAGTGCATGATCAGCCACGTGATCAGTGCATGATAGCCACGTGATCAGTGCATGATAGCCACGTGATCAGTGCATGATCAGTCACGTGATCAGTGTGATCAGCCACGTGATCAGTGCATGATAGCCACGTGATCAGTGCATGATAGCCACGTGATCAGTGCATGATCAGTCACGTGATCAGTGCATGATCAGTCACGTGATCAGTGCATGATCAGCCACGTGATCAGTGCATGATCAGCCACGTGATCAGTGCATGATCAGTCACGTGATCAGTGCATGATCAGTCACGTGATCAGTGCATGATAGCCACGTGATCAGTGCATGATCAGCCACGTGATCAGTGCATGATCAGCCACGTGATCAGTGCATGATCAGCCACGTGATCAGTGCATGATCAGTCACGTGATCAGGGCCTGCTGAGCTGCGTGATTACTGTCTGCTCATCTGCTTGACAATTGCCAGCTGAGCTGCACGATTCCTGCCTGTCATCTGCTTGACAATTGCCAGCTGTGCTGTGTAATTCCTGCCTGCTCAGCTGCTTGATTATTGCCAGCTGAGCAGCATGATTCCTCACAGCTGAGTTCCATGATTATTGCCTGCTGACTGTTTGATTCGTGCCTACTCAGCTCTTTGTTTATTGCCTCCAGAGGCACATGATCAGTGTATGATAGCAAACATGATCAGCGCATGATCAGTCACATGATCAGCGCCATTAAGTCACGTGATCACTACATGATAGTCATGTGATCAGTCCATGCTCAGTCACGTATCAGTGCATGATCAGCCACGTGATCAGTGCATGATAGCCACGTGATCAGTGCATGATCAGCCACGTGATCAGTGCATGATCAGCCACGTGATCAGTGCATGATTGCTACGTGATCAGTGCATGATCAGTCACGTGATCAGTGCATGATCAGGCACGTGATCAGTGCATGATCAGCCACGTGATCAGTGCATGATAGCCACGTGATCAGTGCATGATCAGTCACGTGATCAGTGCATGATCAGTCACGTGACCAGTACATGGTAGCTACGTGATCATTGCATGATCAGCCACGTGAGTAGTGCATGATAGCCACGTGATCAGTGCATGATCAGTCACGTGATCAGTGCATGATCAGTCATGTGATCAGTGCATGATCAGGCACGTGATCAGTGCATGATCAGCCACGTGATCAGTGCATGATAGCCACGTGATCAGTGCATGATCAGTCACGTGATCAGTGCATGATCAGTCACGTGATCAGTGCATGATCAGCCACGTGATCAGTGCATGATCAATTACGTGATCAGTGCATGATCAGTCACGTGATCAGTGCATGATAGCTACGTGATCAGTGCATGATCAGCCACGTGATCAGTGCATGATAGCCACGTGATCAGTGCATGATCAGTCACGTGATCAGTGCATGATCAGTCACGTGATCAGTGCATGATCAGCCACGTGATCAGTGCATGATCAGTCACGTGATCAGTGCATGATAGCTGCGTGATCAGTGCATGATCAGTCACGTGATCAGTGCATGATCAGCCACGTGATCAGTGCATGATATTCACGTGATCAGTGCATGATCAGCCACGTGATCAGTGCATGATCAGTCACGTGATCAGTGCATGATCAGCCACGTGATCAGTGCATGATCAGCCACGTGATCAGTGCATGATAGCCACGTGATCAGTGCATGATAGTCACGTGATCAGTGCATGATCAGTCACGTGATCAGTGCATGATCAGCCACGTGATCAGTGCATGATAGCCACGTGATCAGTGCATGATCAGTCACGTGATCAGTGCATGATCAGTCACGTGATCAGTGCATGATCAGCCACGTGATCAGTGCATGATCAATTACGTGATCAGTGCATGATCAGTCACGTGACCAGTACATGGTAGCTGCGTGATCAGTGCATGATCAGCCACGTGATCAGTGCATGATAGCCACGTGATCAGTGCATGATCAGTCACGTGATCAGTGCATGATCAGTCACGTGATCAGTGCATGATCAGTCACGTGATCAGTGCATGATCAATTACGTGATCAGTGCATGATCAGTCACGTGATCAGTGCATGGTAGCTACGTGATCATTGCATGATCAGCCACGTGATCAGTGCATGATAGCCACGTGATCAGTGCATGATAGCCACGTGATCAGTGCATGATCAGTCACGTGATCAGTGTGATCAGCCACGTGATCAGTGCATGATAGCCACGTGATCAGTGCATGATAGCCACGTGATCAGTGCATGATCAGTCACGTGATCAGTGCATGATCAGTCACGTGATCAGTGCATGATCAGCCACGTGATCAGTGCATGATCAGCCACGTGATCAGTGCATGATCAGCCACGTGATCAGTGCATGATCAGTCACGTGATCAGTGCATGATAGCCACGTGATCAGTGCATGATCAGCCACGTGATCAGTGCATGATCAGCCACGTGATCAGTGCATGATCAGCCACGTGATCAGTGCATGATCAGTCACGTGATCAGGGCCTGCTGAGCTGCGTGATTACTGTCTGCTCATCTGCTTGACAATTGCCAGCTGAGCTGCACGATTCCTGCCTGTCATCTGCTTGACAATTGCCAGCTGTGCTGTGTAATTCCTGCCTGCTCAGCTGCTTGATTATTGCCAGCTGAGCAGCATGATTCCTCACAGCTGAGTTCCATGATTATTGCCTGCTGACTGTTTGATTCGTGCCTACTCAGCTCTTTGTTTATTGCCTCCAGAGGCACATGATCAGTGTATGATAGCAAACATGATCAGCGCATGATCAGTCACATGATCAGCGCCATTAAGTCACGTGATCACTACATGATAGTCATGTGATCAGTCCATGCTCAGTCACGTATCAGTGCATGATCAGCCACGTGATCAGTGCATGATAGCCACGTGATCAGTGCATGATAGCCACGTGATCAGTGCATGATCAGCCACGTGATCAGTGCATGATTGCTACGTGATCAGTGCATGATCAGTCACGTGATCAGTGCATGATCAGGCACGTGATCAGTGCATGATCAGCCACGTGATCAGTGCATGATAGCCACGTGATCAGTGCATGATCAGTCACGTGATCAGTGCATGATCAGTCACGTGACCAGTACATGGTAGCTACATGATCATTGCATGATCAGCCACGTGAGTAGTGCATGATAGCCACGTGATCAGTGCATGATCAGTCACGTGATCAGTGCATGATCAGTCATGTGATCAGTGCATGATCAGGCACGTGATCAGTGCATGATCAGCCACGTGATCAGTGCATGATAGCCACGTGATCAGTGCATGATCAGTCACGTGATCAGTGCATGATCAGTCACGTGATCAGTGCATGATCAGCCACGTGATCAGTGCATGATCAATTACGTGATCAGTGCATGATCAGTCACGTGACCAGTACATGGTAGCTGCGTGATCAGTGCATGATCAGCCACGTGATCAGTGCATGATAGCCACGTGATCAGTGCATGATCAGTCACGTGATCAGTGCATGATCAGTCACGTGATCAGTGCATGATCAGCCACGTGATCAGTGCATGATCAGTCACGTGATCAGTGCATGATAGCTGCGTGATCAGTGCATGATCAGTCACGTGATCAGTGCATGATCAGCCACGTGATCAGTGCATGATAGTCACGTGATCAGTGCATGATCAGCCACGTGATCAGTGCATGATCAGTCACGTGATCAGTGCATGATCAGCCACGTGATCAGTGCATGATCAGCCACGTGATCAGTGCATGATAGCCACGTGATCAGTGCATGATAGTCACGTGATCAGTGCATGATCAGTCACGTGATCAGTGCATGATCAGCCACGTGATCAGTGCATGATAGCCACGTGATCAGTGCATGATCAGTCACGTGATCAGTGCATGATCAGTCACGTGATCAGTGCATGATCAGCCACGTGATCAGTGCATGATCAATTACGTGATCAGTGCATGATCAGTCACGTGACCAGTACATGGTAGCTGCGTGATCAGTGCATGATCAGCCACGTGATCAGTGCATGATAGCCACGTGATCAGTGCATGATCAGTCACGTGATCAGTGCATGATCAGTCCCGTGATCAGTGCATGATCAGTCACGTGATCAGTGCATGATCAATTACGTGATCAGTGCATGATCAGTCACGTGATCAGTGCATGATAGCTACGTGATCAGTGCATGATCAGCCACGTGATCAGTGCATGATAGCCACGTGATCAGTGCATGATAGCCACGTGATCAGTGCATGATCAGTCACGTGATCAGTGTGATCAGCCACGTGATCAGTGCATGATAGCCACGTGATCAGTGCATGATAGCCACGTGATCAGTGCATGATCAGTCACGTGATCAGTGCATGATCAGTCACGTGATCAGTGCATGATCAGCCACGTGATCAGTGCATGATCAGCCACGTGATCAGTGCATGATCAGCCACGTGATCAGTGCATGATCAGTCACGTGATCAGTGCATGATCAGCCACGTGATCAGTGCATGATCAGCCACGTGATCAGTGCATGATCAGCCACGTGATCAGTGCATGATCAGCCACGTGATCAGTGCATGATCAGTCACGTGATCAGGGCCTGCTGAGCTGCGTGATTACTGTCTGCTCATCTGCTTGACAATTGCCAGCTGAGCTGCACGATTCCTGCCTGTCATCTGCTTGACAATTGCCAGCTGTGCTGCGTAATTCCTGCCTGCTCAGCTGCTTGATTATTGCCAGCTGAGCAGCATGATTCCTCACAGCTGAGTTCCATGATTATTGCCTGCTGACTGTTTGATTCGTGCCTACTCAGCTCTTTGTTTATTGCCTCCAGAGGCACATGATCAGTGTATGATAGCAAACATGATCAGCGCATGATCAGTCACATGATCAGCGCCATTAAGTCACGTGATCACTACATGATAGTCATGTGATCAGTCCATGCTCAGTCACGTATCAGTGCATGATCAGCCACGTGATCAGTGCATGATAGCCACGTGATCAGTGCATGATCAGCCACGTGATCAGTGCATGATCAGCCACGTGATCAGTGCATGATTGCTACGTGATCAGTGCATGATCAGTCACGTGATCAGTGCATGATCAGCCACGTGATCAGTGCATGATCAGCCACGTGATCAGTGCATGATAGCCACGTGATCAGTGCATGATCAGTCACGTGATCAGTGCATGATCAGTCACGTGACCAGTACATGGTAGCTACGTGATCATTGCATGATCAGCCACGTGATAGTGCATGATAGCCACGTGATCAGTGCATGATCAGTCACGTGATCAGTGCATGATCAGTCACGTGATCAGTGCATGATCAGGCACGTGATCAGTGCATGATCAGCCACGTGATCAGTGCATGATCAGCCACGTGATCAGTGCATGATCAATCACGTGATCAGTGCATGATCAGTCACGTGATCAGTGCATGATAGCCACGTGATCAGTGCATGATCAGCCACGTGATCAGTGCATGATAGCCACGTGATCAGTGCATGATCAGTCACGTGATCAGTGCATGATCAGTCACGTGATCAGTGCATGATCAGTCACGTGATCAGTGCATGATCAATTACGTGATCAGTGCATGATCAGTCACGTGATCAGTGCATGATAGCTACGTGATCAGTGCATGATCAGCCACGTGATCAGTGCATGATAGCCACGTGATCAGTGCATGATAGCCACGTGATCAGTGCATGATCAGTCACGTGATCAGTGTGATCAGCCACGTGATCAGTGCATGATAGCCACGTGATCAGTGCATGATAGCCACGTGATCAGTGCATGATCAGTCACGTGATCAGTGCATGATCAGTCACGTGATCAGTGTGATCAGCCACGTGATCAGTGCATGATCAGCCACGTGATCAGTGCATGATCAATCACGTGATCAGTGCATGATCAGTCACGTGATCAGTACATGATAGCTACGTGATCAGTGCATGATCAGCCACGTGATCAGTGCATGATAGCCACGTGATCAGTGCATGATCAGCCACGTGATCAGTGCATGATCAGTCACGTGATCAGTGCATGATCAGCCACGTGATCAGTGCATGATAGCCACGTGATCAGTGCATGATCAGTCACGTGATCAGTGCATGATCAGTCACGTGATCAGTGCATGATCAGTCACGTGATCAGTGCATGATCAGTCACGTGACCAGTATATGGTAGCTACGTGATCATTGCATGATCAGCCACGTGATCAGTGCATGATAGCCACGTGATCAGTGCATGATCAGTCACGTGATCAGTGCATGATCAGCCACGTGATCAGTGCATGATGCCACGTGATCAGTGCATGATCAGTCACGTGATCAGTGCATGATCAGCCACGTGATCAGTGCATGATCAGCCACGTGATCAGTGCATGATAGCCACGTGATCAGTGCATGATCAGTCACGTGATCAGTGCATGATCAGCCACGTGATCAGTGCATGATCAGTCACGTGATCAGTGCATGATCAGCCACGTGATCAGTGCATGATAGCCACGTGATCAGTGCATGATCAGTCACGTGATCAGTGCATGATCAGTCACGTGATCAGTGCATGATCAGCCACGTGATCAGTGCATGATAGCCACGTGATCAGTGCATGATCAGTCACGTGATCAGTGCATGATCAGTCACGTGATCAGTGCATGATCAGCCACGTGATCAGTGCATGATCAATTACGTGATCAGTGCATGATCAGTCACGTGACCAGTACATGGTAGCTACGTGATCATTGCATGATCAGCCACGTGAGCAGTGCATGATAGCCACGTGATCAGTGCATGATCAGTCACGTGATCAGTGCATGATCAGTCACGTGATCAGTGCATGATCAGTTACGTGATCAGTGCATGATCAGCCACGTGATCAGTGCATGATCAGCCACGTGATCAGTGCATGATCAGCCACGTGATCAGTGCATGATAGCCACGTGATCAGTGCATGATCAGCCACGTGATCAGTGCATGATCAGCCACGTGATCAGTGCATGATCAGACACGTGATCAGTGCATGATCAGCCACGTGATCAGTGCATGATATCACGTGATCAGTGCATGATCAGCCACGTGAACAGTGCATGCTCAGTCACGTGATCAGGGCCTGCTGAGCTGCGTGATTACTGTCTGCTCATCTGCTTGACAATTGCCAGCTGAGCTGCACGATTCCTGCCTGTCATCTGCTTGACAATTGCCAGCTGTGCTGCGTAATTCCTGCCTGCTCAGCTGCTTGATTATTGCCAGCTGAGCAGCATGATTCCTCACAGCTGAGTTCCATGATTATTGCCTGCTGACTGTTTGATTCGTGCCTACTCAGCTCTTTGTTTATTGCCTCCAGAGGCACATGATCAGTGTATGATAGCAAACATGATCAGCGCATGATCAGTCACATGATCAGCGCCATTAAGTCACGTGATCACTACATGATAGTCATGTGATCAGTCCATGCTCAGTCACGTATCAGTGCATGATCAGCCACGTGATCAGTGCATGATAGCCACGTGATCAGTGCATGATCAGCCACGTGATCAGTGCATGATCAGCCACGTGATCAGTGCATGATTGCTACGTGATCAGTGCATGATCAGTCACGTGATCAGTGCATGATCAGGCACGTGATCAGTGCATGATCAGCCACGTGATCAGTGCATGATAGCCACGTGATCAGTGCATGATCAGTCACGTGATCAGTGCATGATCAGTCACGTGACCAGTACATGGTAGCTACGTGATCATTGCATGATCAGCCACGTGAGTAGTGCATGATAGCCACGTGATCAGTGCATGATCAGTCACGTGATCAGTGCATGATCAGTCACGTGATCAGTGCATGATCAGGCACGTGATCAGTGCATGATCAGCCACGTGATCAGTGCATGATAGCCACGTGATCAGTGCATGATCAGTCACGTGATCAGTGCATGATCAGTCACGTGATCAGTGCATGATCAGCCACGTGATCAGTGCATGATCAATTACGTGATCAGTGCATGATCAGTCACGTGATCAGTGCATGATAGCTGCGTGATCAGTGCATGATCAGCCACGTGATCAGTGCATGATAGCCACGTGATCAGTGCATGATCAGTCACGTGATCAGTGCATGATCAGTCACGTGATCAGTGCATGATCAGCCACGTGATCAGTGCATGATCAGTCACGTGATCAGTGCATGATAGCTGCGTGATCAGTGCATGATCAGTCACGTGATCAGTGCATGATCAGCCACGTGATCAGTGCATGATAGTCACGTGATCAGTGCATGATAGCCACGTGATCAGTGCATGATCAGTCACGTGATCAGTGCATGATCAGCCACGTGATCAGTGCATGATCAGCCACGTGATCAGTGCATGATAGCCACGTGATCAGTGCATGATCAGTCACGTGATCAGTGCATGATCAGTCACGTGATCAGTGCATGATCAGCCACGTGATCAGTGCATGATAGCCACGTGATCAGTGCATGATCAGTCACGTGATCAGTGCATGATCAGTCACGTGATCAGTGCATGATCAGCCACGTGATCAGTGCATGATCAATTACGTGATCAGTGCATGATCAGTCACGTGACCAGTACATGGTAGCTGCGTGATCATTGCATGATCAGCCACGTGATCAGTGCATGATAGCCACGTGATCAGTGCATGATCAGTCACGTGATCAGTGCATGATCAGTCCGTGATCAGTGCATGATCAGTCACGTGATCAGTGCATGATCAATTACGTGATCAGTGCATGATCAGTCACGTGATCAGTGCATGGTAGCTACGTGATCAGTGCATGATCAGCCACGTGATCAGTGCATGATAGCCACGTGATCAGTGCATGATAGCCACGTGATCAGTGCATGATCAGTCACGTGATCAGTGTGATCAGCCACGTGATCAGTGCATGATAGCCACGTGATCAGTGCATGATAGCCACGTGATCAGTGCATGATCAGTCACGTGATCAGTGCATGATCAGTCACGTGATCAGTGCATGATCAGCCACGTGATCAGTGCATGATCAGCCACGTGATCAGTGCATGATCAGTTACGTGATCAGTGCATGATCAGTCACGTGACCAGTGCATGGTAGCCACGTGATCAGTGCATGATCAGCCACGTGATCAGTGCATGATCAGCCACGTGATCAGTGCATGATCAGCCACGTGATCAGTGCATGATCAGTCACGTGATCAGGGCCTGCTGAGCTGCGTGATTACTGTCTGCTCATCTGCTTGACAATTGCCAGCTGAGCTGCACGATTCCTGCCTGTCATCTGCTTGACAATTGCCAGCTGTGCTGCGTAATTCCTGCCTGCTCAGCTGCTTGATTATTGCCAGCTGAGCAGCATGATTCCTCACAGCTGAGTTCCATGATTATTGCCTGCTGACTGTTTGATTCGTGCCTACTCAGCTCTTTGTTTATTGCCTCCAGAGGCACATGATCAGTGTATGATAGCAAACATGATCAGCGCATGATCAGTCACATGATCAGCGCCATTAAGTCACGTGATCACTACATGATAGTCATGTGATCAGTCCATGCTCAGTCACGTATCAGTGCATGATCAGCCACGTGATCAGTGCATGATAGCCACGTGATCAGTGCATGATCAGCCACGTGATCAGTGCATGATCAGCCACGTGATCAGTGCATGATTGCTACGTGATCAGTGCATGATCAGTCACGTGATCAGTGCATGATCAGGCACGTGATCAGTGCATGATCAGCCACGTGATCAGTGCATGATAGCCACGTGATCAGTGCATGATCAGTCACGTGATCAGTGCATGATCAGTCACGTGACCAGTACATGGTAGCTACGTGATCATTGCATGATCAGCCACGTGATAGTGCATGATAGCCACGTGATCAGTGCATGATCAGTCACGTGATCAGTGCATGATCAGTCACGTGATCAGTGCATGATCAGGCACGTGATCAGTGCATGATCAGCCACGTGATCAGTGCATGATAGCCACGTGATCAGTGCATGATCAGTCACGTGATCAGTGCATGATCAGTCACGTGATCAGTGCATGATCAGCCACGTGATCAGTGCATGATCAATTACGTGATCAGTGCATGATCAGTCACGTGATCAGTGCATGATAGCTGCGTGATCAGTGCATGATCAGCCACGTGATCAGTGCATGATAGCCACGTGATCAGTGCATGATCAGTCACGTGATCAGTGCATGATCAGTCACGTGATCAGTGCATGATCAGCCACGTGATCAGTGCATGATCAGTCACGTGATCAGTGCATGATAGCTGCGTGATCAGTGCATGATCAGTCACGTGATCAGTGCATGATCAGCCACGTGATCAGTGCATGATAGTCACGTGATCAGTGCATGATAGCCACGTGATCAGTGCATGATCAGTCACGTGATCAGTGCATGATCAGTCACGTGATCAGTGCATGATCAGCCACGTGATCAGTGCATGATAGCCACGTGATCAGTGCATGATCAGTCACGTGATCAGTGCATGATCAGTCACGTGATCAGTGCATGATCAGCCACGTGATCAGTGCATGATAGCCACGTGATCAGTGCATGATCAGTCACGTGATCAGTGCATGATCAGTCACGTGATCAGTGCATGATCAGCCACGTGATCAGTGCATGATCAATTACGTGATCAGTGCATGATCAGTCACGTGACCAGTGCATGGTAGCTGCGTGATCAGTGCATGATCAGCCACGTGATCAGTGCATGATAGCCACGTGATCAGTGCATGATCAGTCACGTGATCAGTGCATGATCAGTCACGTGATCAGTGCATGATCAGTCACGTGATCAGTGCATGATCAATTACGTGATCAGTGCATGATCAGTCACGTGACCAGTGCATGATAGCTACGTGATCAGTGCATGATCAGCCACGTGATCAGTGCATGATAGCCACGTGATCAGTGCATGATAGCCACGTGATCAGTGCATGATCAGTCACGTGATCAGTGTGATCAGCCACGTGATCAGTGCATGATAGCCACGTGATCAGTGCATGATAGCCACGTGATCAGTGCATGATCAGTCACGTGATCAGTGCATGATCAGTCACGTGATCAGTGCATGATCAGCCACGTGATCAGTGCATGATCAGCCACGTGATCAGTGCATGATCAGTTACGTGATCAGTGCATGATCAGTCACGTGATCAGTGCATGATCAGCCACGTGATCAGTGCATGATCAGCCACGTGATCAGTGCATGATCAGCCACGTGATCAGTGCATGATCAGCCACGTGATCAGTGCATGATCAGTCACGTGATCAGGGCCTGCTGAGCTGCGTGATTACTGTCTGCTCATCTGCTTGACAATTGCCAGCTGAGCTGCACGATTCCTGCCTGTCATCTGCTTGACAATTGCCAGCTGTGCTGCGTAATTCCTGCCTGCTCAGCTGCTTGATTATTGCCAGCTGAGCAGCATGATTCCTCACAGCTGAGTTCCATGATTATTGCCTGCTGACTGTTTGATTCGTGCCTACTCAGCTCTTTGTTTATTGCCTCCAGAGGCACATGATCAGTGTATGATAGCAAACATGATCAGCGCATGATCAGTCACATGATCAGCGCCATTAAGTCACGTGATCACTACATGATAGTCATGTGATCAGTCCATGCTCAGTCACGTATCAGTGCATGATCAGCCACGTGATCAGTGCATGATAGCCACGTGATCAGTGCATGATAGCCACGTGATCAGTGCATGATCAGCCACGTGATCAGTGCATGATTGCTACGTGATCAGTGCATGATCAGTCACGTGATCAGTGCATGATCAGGCACGTGATCAGTGCATGATCAGCCACGTGATCAGTGCATGATAGCCACGTGATCAGTGCATGATCAGTCACGTGATCAGTGCATGATCAGTCACGTGACCAGTACATGGTAGCTACGTGATCATTGCATGATCAGCCACGTGATAGTGCATGATAGCCACGTGATCAGTGCATGATCAGTCACGTGATCAGTGCATGATCAGTCACGTGATCAGTGCATGATCAGCCACGTGATCAGTGCATGATCAGCCACGTGATCAGTGCATGATCAGCCACGTGATCAGTGCATGATCAATCACGTGATCAGTGCATGATCAGTCACGTGACCAGTGCATGATAGCTGCGTGATCAGTGCATGATCAGCCACGTGATCAGTGCATGATAGCCACGTGATCAGTGCATGATCAGTCACGTGATCAGTGCATGATCAGTCCCGTGATCAGTGCATGATCAGTCACGTGATCAGTGCATGATCAATTACGTGATCAGTGCATGATCAGTCACGTGATCAGTGCATGATAGCCACGTGATCAGTGCATGATCAGCCACGTGATCAGTGCATGATAGCCACGTGATCAGTGCATGATAGCCACGTGATCAGTGCATGATCAGTCACGTGATCAGTGTGATCAGCCACGTGATCAGTGCATGATAGCCACGTGATCAGTGCATGATAGCCACGTGATCAGTGCATGATCAGTCACGTGATCAGTGCATGATCAGTCACGTGATACGTGCATGATCAGCCACGTGATCAGTGCATGATCAGCCACGTGATCAGTGCATGATCAGTCACGTGATCAGTGCATGATCAGTCACGTGATCAGTACATGATAGCTACGTGATCAGTGCATGATCAGCCACGTGATCAGTGCATGATAGCCACGTGATCAGTGCATGATCAGCCACGTGATCAGTGCATGATCAGTCACGTGATCAGTGCATGATCAGCCACGTGATCAGTGCATGATAGCCACGTGATCAGTGCATGATCAGTCACGTGATCAGTGCATGATCAGTCACGTGATCAGTGCATGATCAGTCACGTGATCAGTGCATGATCAGTCACGTGATCAGTGCATGATAGCTACGTGATCAGTGCATGATCAGCCACGTGATCAGTGCATGATAGCCACGTGATCAGTGCATGATCAGTCACGTGATCAGTGTATGATCAGCCACGTGATCAGTGCATGATGCCACGTGATCAGTGCATGATCAGTCACGTGATCAGTGCATGATCAGCCACGTGATCAGTGCATGATCAGCCACGTGATCAGTGCATGATAGCCACGTGATCAGTGCATGATCAGTCACGTGATCAGTGCATGATCAGCCACGTGATCAGTGCATGATCAGTCACGTGATCAGTGCATGATCAGCCACGTGATCAGTGCATGATAGCCACGTGATCAGTGCATGATCAGTCACGTGATCAGTGCATGATCAGTCACGTGATCAGTGCATGATCAGCCACGTGATCAGTGCATGATCAGCCACGTGATCAGTGCATGATCAGTCACGTGATCAGTGCATGATCAGTCACGTGATCAGTGCATGATCAGCCACGTGATCAGTGCATGATCAATTACGTGATCAGTGCATGATCAGTCACGTGACCAGTACATGGTAGCTACGTGATCATTGCATGATCAGCCACGTGAGCAGTGCATGATACCACGTGATCAGTGCATGATCAGTCACGTGATCAGTGCATGATCAGTCACGTGATCAGTGCATGATCAGTTACGTGATCAGTGCATGATCAGCCACGTGATCAGTGCATGATCAGCCACGTGATCAGTGCATGATCAGCCACGTGATCAGTGCATGATAGCCACGTGATCAGTGCATGATCAGCCACGTGATCAGTGTATGATCAGCCACGTGATCAGTGCATGATCAGACACGTGATCAGTGTATGATCAGCCACGTGATCAGTGCATGATATCCACGTGATCAGTGCATGATCAGCCACGTGAACAGTGCATGCTCAGTCACGTGATCAGGGCCTGCTGAGCTGCGTGATTACTGTCTGCTCATCTGCTTGACAATTGCCAGCTGAGCTGCACGATTCCTGCCTGTCATCTGCTTGACAATTGCCAGCTGTGCTGCGTAATTCCTGCCTGCTCAGCTGCTTGATTATTGCCAGCTGAGCAGCATGATTCCTCACAGCTGAGTTCCATGATTATTGCCTGCTGACTGTTTGATTCGTGCCTACTCAGCTCTTTGTTTATTGCCTCCAGAGGCACATGATCAGTGTATGATAGCAAACATGATCAGCGCATGATCAGTCACATGATCATCGCCATTAAGTCACGTGATCACTACATGATAGTCATGTGATCAGTCCATGCTCAGTCACCGTATCAGTGCATGATCAGCCACGTGATCAGTGCATGATAGCCACGTGATCAGTGCATGATCAGCCACGTGATCAGTGCATGATCAGCCACGTGATCAGTGCATGATTGCTACGTGATCAGTGCATGATCAGTCACGTGATCAGTGCATGATCAGTCACGTGATCAGTGCATGATCAGCCACGTGATCAGTGCATGATAGCCACGTGATCAGTGCATGATCAGTCACGTGATCAGTGCATGATCAGTCACGTGACCAGTACATGGTAGCTACATGATCATTGCATGATCAGCCACGTGAGTAGTGCATGATAGCCACGTGATCAGTGCATGATCAGTCACGTGATCAGTGCATGATCAGTCATGTGATCAGTGCATGATCAGGCACGTGATCAGTGCATGATCAGCCACGTGATCAGTGCATGATAGCCACGTGATCAGTGCATGATCAGTCACGTGATCAGTGCATGATCAGTCACGTGATCAGTGCATGATCAGCCACGTGATCAGTGCATGATCAATTACGTGATCAGTGCATGATCAGTCACGTGATCAGTGCATGATAGCTGCGTGATCAGTGCATGATCAGCCACGTGATCAGTGCATGATAGCCACGTGATCAGTGCATGATCAGTCACGTGATCAGTGCATGATCAGTCACGTGATCAGTGCATGATCAGCCACGTGATCAGTGCATGATCAGTCACGTGATCAGTGCATGATAGCTGCGTGATCAGTGCATGATCAGTCACGTGATCAGTGCATGATCAGCCACGTGATCAGTGCATGATCAGTCACGTGATCAGTGCATGATCAGCCACGTGATCAGTGCATGATCAGTCACGTGATCAGTGCATGATCAGCCACGTGATCAGTGCATGATCAGCCACGTGATCAGTGCATGATAGCCACGTGATCAGTGCATGATAGTCACGTGATCAGTGCATGATCAGTCACGTGATCAGTGCATGATCAGCCACGTGATCAGTGCATGATAGCCACGTGATCAGTGCATGATCAGTCACGTGATCAGTGCATGATCAGTCACGTGATCAGTGCATGATCAGCCACGTGATCAGTGCATGATCAATTACGTGATCAGTGCATGATCAGTCACGTGATCAGTACATGGTAGCTGCGTGATCAGTGCATGATCAGCCACGTGATCAGTGCATGATAGCCACGTGATCAGTGCATGATCAGTCACGTGATCAGTGCATGATCAGTCCCGTGATCAGTGCATGATCAGTCACGTGATCAGTGCATGATCAATTACGTGATCAGTGCATGATCAGTCACGTGACCAGTGCATGATAGCTACGTGATCATTGCATGATCAGCCACGTGATCAGTGCATGATAGCCACGTGATCAGTGCATGATAGCCACGTGATCAGTGCATGATCAGTCACGTGATCAGTGTGATCAGCCACGTGATCAGTGCATGATAGCCACGTGATCAGTGCATGATAGCCACGTGATCAGTGCATGATCAGTCACGTGATCAGTGCATGATCAGTCACGTGATCAGTGCATGATCAGCCACGTGATCAGTGCATGATCAGCCACGTGATCAGTGCATGATCAGTACGTGATCAGTGCATGATCAGTCACGTGATCAGTGCATGGTAGCCACGTGATCAGTGCATGATCAGCCACGTGATCAGTGCATGATCAGCCACGTGATCAGTGCATGATCAGCCACGTGATCAGTGCATGATCAGTCACGTGATCAGGGCCTGCTGAGCTGCGTGATTACTGTCTGCTCATCTGCTTGACAATTGCCAGCTGAGCTGCACGATTCCTGCCTGTCATCTGCTTGACAATTGCCAGCTGTGCTGCGTAATTCCTGCCTGCTCAGCTGCTTGATTATTGCCAGCTGAGCAGCATGATTCCTCACAGCTGAGTTCCATGATTATTGCCTGCTGACTGTTTGATTCGTGCCTACTCAGCTCTTTGTTTATTGCCTCCAGAGGCACATGATCAGTGTATGATAGCAAACATGATCAGCGCATGATCAGTCACATGATCATCGCCATTAAGTCACGTGATCACTACATGATAGTCATGTGATCAGTCCATGCTCAGTCACGTATCAGTGCATGATCAGCCACGTGATCAGTGCATGATAGCCACGTGATCAGTGCATGATCAGCCACGTGATCAGTGCATGATCAGCCACGTGATCAGTGCATGATTGCTACGTGATCAGTGCATGATCAGTCACGTGATCAGTGCATGATCAGCACGTGATCAGTGCATGATCAGCCACGTGATCAGTGCATGATAGCCACGTGATCAGTGCATGATCAGTCACGTGATCAGTGCATGATCAGTCACGTGACCAGTACATGGTAGCTACGTGATCATTGCATGATCAGCCACGTGAGTAGTGCATGATAGCCACGTGATCAGTGCATGATCAGTCACGTGATCAGTGCATGATCAGTCACGTGATCAGTGCATGATCAGGCACGTGATCAGTGCATGATCAGCCACGTGATCAGTGCATGATCAGCCACGTGATCAGTGCATGATCAGTTACGTGATCAGTGCATGATCAGTCACGTGATCAGTGCATGATAGCTGCGTGATCAGTGCATGATCAGCCACGTGATCAGTGCATGATAGCCACGTGATCAGTGCATGATCAGTCACGTGATCAGTGCATGATCAGTCACGTGATCAGTGCATGATCAGTCACGTGATCAGTGCATGATCAATTACGTGATCAGTGCATGATCAGTCACGTGATCAGTGCATGGTAGCTACGTGATCATTGCATGATCAGCCACGTGATCAGTGCATGATAGCCACGTGATCAGTGCATGATAGCCACGTGATCAGTGCATGATCAGTCACGTGATCAGTGTGATCAGCCACGTGATCAGTGCATGATATCCACGTGATCAGTGCATGATAGCCACGTGATCAGTGCATGATCATTCACGTGATCAGTGCATGATCAGTCACGTGATCAGTGTGTGATCAGCCACGTGATCAGTGCATGATAGCCACGTGATCAGTGCATGATCAATTACGTGATCAGTGCATGATCAGTCACGTGATCAGTACATGATAGCTACGTGATCAGTGCATGATCAGCCACGTGATCAGTGCATGATAGCCACGTGATCAGTGCATGATCAGCCACGTGATCAGTGCATGATCAGTCATGTGATACGTGCATGATCAGCCACGTGATCAGTGCATGATAGCCACGTGATCAGTGCATGATCAGTCACGTGATCAGTGCATGATCAGTCACGTGATCAGTGCATGATCAGTCACGTGATCAGTGCATGATCAGTCACGTGATCAGTGCATGGTAGCTACGTGATCAGTGCATGATCAGCCACGTGATCAGTGCATGATAGCCACGTGATCAGTGCATGATCAGTCACGTGATCAGTGCATGATCAGCCACGTGATCAGTGCATGATGCCACGTGATCAGTGCATGATCAGTCACGTGATCAGTGCATGATCAGCCACGTGATCAGTGCATGATCAGCCACGTGATCAGTGCATGATAGCCACGTGATCAGTGCATGATCAGTCACGTGATCAGTGCATGATCAGCCACGTGATCAGTGCATGATCAGTCACGTGATCAGTGCATGATCAGCCACGTGATCAGTGCATGATAGCCACGTGATCAGTGCATGATCAGTCACGTGATCAGTGCATGATCAGTCACGTGATCAGTGCATGATCAGCCACGTGATCAGTGCATGATAGCCACGTGATCAGTGCATGATCAGTCACGTGATCAGTGCATGATCAGTCACGTGATCAGTGCATGATCAGCCACGTGATCAGTGCATGATCAGTTACGTGATCAGTGCATGATCAGTCACGTGACCAGTACATGGTAGCTACGTGATCATTGCATGATCAGCCACGTGAGCAGTGCATGATAGCCACGTGATCAGTGCATGATCAGTCACGTGATCAGTGCATGATCAGTCACGTGATCAGTGCATGATCAGTTACGTGATCAGTGCATGATCAGCCACGTGATCAGTGCATGATCAGCCACGTGATCAGTGCATGATCAGCCACGTGATCAGTGCATGATAGCCACGTGATCAGTGCATGATCAGCCACGTGATCAGTGTATGATCAGCCACGTGATCAGTGCATGATCAGACACGTGATCAGTGTATGATCAGCCACGTGATCAGTGCATGATATTCACGTGATCAGTGCATGATCAGCCACGTGAACAGTGCATGATCAGTCACGTGATCAGGGCCTGCTGAGCTGCGTGATTACTGTCTGCTCATCTGCTTGACAATTGCCAGCTGAGCTGCAGGATTCCTGCCTGTCATCTGCTTGACAATTGCCAGCTGTGCTGCGTAATTCCTGCCTGCTCAGCTGCTTGATTATTGCCAGCTGAGCAGCATGATTCCTCACAGCTGAGTTCCATGATTATTGCCTGCTGACTGTTTGATTCGTGCCTACTCAGCTCTTTGTTTATTGCCTCCAGAGGCACATGATCAGTGTATGATAGCAAACATGATCAGCGCATGATCAGTCACATGGTCATCGTCATTAAGTCACGTGATCACTACATGATAGTCATGTGATCAGTCCATGCTCAGTCACCGTATCAGTGCATGATCAGCCACGTGATCAGTGCATGATAGCCACGTGATCAGTGCATGATCAGCCACGTGATCAGTGCATGATCAGCCACGTGATCAGTGCATGATTGCTAGGTGATCAGTGCATGATCAGTCACGTGATCAGTGCATGATCAGGCACGTGATCAGTGCATGATCAGCCACGTGATCAGTGCATGATAGCCACGTGATCAGTGCATGATCAGTCACGTGATCAGTGTATGATCAGTCACGTGACAGTACATGGTAGCTACGTGATCATTGCATGATCAGCCACGTGAGTAGTGCATGATAGCCACGTGATCAGTGCATGATCAGTCACGTGATCAGTGCATGATCAGTCACGTGATCAGTGCATGATCAGGCACGTGATCAGTGCATGATCAGCCACGTGATCAGTGCATGATAGCCACGTGATCAGTGCATGATCAGTCACGTGATCAGTGCATGATCAGTCACGTGATCAGTGCATGATCAGCCACGTGATCAGTGCATGATCAATTACGTGATCAGTGCATGATCAGTCACGTGATCAGTGCATGGTAGCTACGTGATCAGTGCATGATCAGCCACGTGATCAGTGCATGATAGCCACGTGATCAGTGCATGATCAGTCACGTGATCAGTGCATGATCAGTCACGTGATCAGTGCATGATCAGCCACGTGATCAGTGCATGATCAGTCACGTGATCAGTGCATGATAGCTGCGTGATCAGTGCATGATCAGTCACGTGATCAGTGCATGATCAGCCACGTGATCAGTGCATGATCAGTCACGTGATCAGTGCATGATCAGCCACGTGATCAGTGCATGATCAGTCACGTGATCAGTGCATGATCAGCCACGTGATCAGTGCATGATCAGCCACGTGATCAGTGCATGATAGCCACGTGATCAGTGCATGATAGTCACGTGATCAGTGCATGATCAGTCACGTGATCAGTGCATGATCAGCCACGTGATCAGTGCATGATAGCCACGTGATCAGTGCATGATCAGTCACGTGATCAGTGCATGATCAGTCACGTGATCAGTGCATGATCAGCCACGTGATCAGTGCATGATCAATTACGTGATCAGTGCATGATCAGTCACGTGATCAGTGCATGATAGCTGCGTGATCAGTGCATGATCAGCCACGTGATCAGTGCATGATAGCCACGTGATCAGTGCATGATCAGTCACGTGATCAGTGCATGATCAGTCCCGATCAGTGCATGATCAGTCACGTGATCAGTGCATGATCAATTACGTGATCAGTGCATGATCAGTCACGTGACCAGTGCATGTAGCTACGTGATCATTGCATGATCAGCCACGTGATCAGTGCATGATAGCCACGTGATCAGTGCATGATAGCCACGTGATCAGTGCATGATCAGTCACGTGATCAGTGTGATCAGCCACGTGATCAGTGCATGATAGCACGTGATCAGTGCATGATAGCCACGTGATCAGTGCATGATCAGTCACGTGATCAGTGCATGATCAGTCGTGATCAGTGCATGATCAGCCACGTGATCAGTGCATGATCAGCCACGTGATCAGTGCATGATCAGCCACGTGATCAGTGCATGATCAGTCACGTGATCAGTGCATGATCAGCCACGTGATCAGTGCATGATCAGCCACGTGATCAGTGCATGATCAGCCACGTGATCAGTGCATGATCAGCCACGTGATCAGTGCATGATCAGTCACGTGATCAGGGCCTGCTGAGCTGCGTGATTACTGTCTGCTCATCTGCTTGACAATTGCCAGCTGAGCTGCACGATTCCTGCCTGTCATCTGCTTGACAATTGCCAGCTGTGCTGCGTAATTCCTGCCTGCTCAGCTGCTTGATTATTGCCAGCTGAGCAGCATGATTCCTCACAGCTGAGTTCCATGATTATTGCCTGCTGACTGTTTGATTCGTGCCTACTCAGCTCTTTGTTTATTGCCTCCAGAGGCACATGATCAGTGTATGATAGCAAACATGATCAGCGCATGATCAGTCACATGATCAGCGCCATTAAGTCACGTGATCACTACATGATAGTCATGTGATCAGTCCATGCTCAGTCACGTATCAGTGCATGATCAGCCACGTGATCAGTGCATGATAGCACGTGATCAGTGCATGATCAGCCATGATCAGTGCATGATCAGCCACGTGATCAGTGCATGATTGCTACGTGATCAGTGCATGATCAGTCACGTGATCAGTGCATGATCAGGCACGTGATCAGTGCATGATCAGCCACGTGATCAGTGCATGATAGCCACGTGATCAGTGCATGATCAGTCACGTGATCAGTGCATGATCAGTCACGTGACCAGTACATGGTAGCTACATGATCATTGCATGATCAGCCACGTGATAGTGCATGATAGCCACGTGATCAGTGCATGATCAGTCACGTGATCAGTGCATGATCAGTCACGTGATCAGTGCATGATCAGGCACGTGATCAGTGCATGATCAGCCACGTGATCAGTGCATGATCAGCCACGTGATCAGTGCAGGATCAATTCGTGATCAGTGCATGATCAGTCACGTGATCAGTACATGATAGCTACGTGATCAGTGCATGATCAGCCACGTGATCAGTGCATGATAGCCACGTGATCAGTGCATGATCAGTCACGTGATCAGTGCATGATCAGTCCGTGATCAGTGCATGATCAGTCACGTGATCAGTGCATGATCAGTTACGTGATCAGTGCATGATCAGTCACGTGATCAGTGCATGGTAGCTACGTGATCAGTGCATGATCAGCCACGTGATCAGTGCATGATAGCCACGTGATCAGTGCATGATAGCCACGTGATCAGTGCATGATCAGTCACGTGATCTTGTGTGATCAGCCACGTGATCAGTGCATGATATCCACGTGATCAGTGCATGATAGCCACGTGATCAGTGCATGATCAGTCACGTGATCAGTGCATGATCAGTCACGTGATCGTGTGTGATCAGCCACGTGATCAGTGCATGATCAGCCACGTGATCAGTGCATGATCAATCACGTGATCAGTGCATGATCAGTCACGTGATCAGTACATGATAGCTACGTGATCAGTGCATGATCAGCCACGTGATCAGTGCATGATAGCCACGTGATCAGTGCATGATAGCCACGTGATCAGTGCATGATCAGTCACGTGATCAGTGCATGATCAGCCACGTGATCAGTGCATGATAGCCACGTGATCAGTGCATGATCAGTCACGTGATCAGTGCATGATCAGTCACGTGATCAGTGCATGATCAGTTACGTGATCAGTGCATGATCAGTCACGTGACCAGTACATGGTAGCTACGTGATCATTGCATGATCAGCCACGTGATCAGTGCATGATAGCCACGTGATCAGTGCATGATCAGTCACGTGATCAGTGCATGATCAGCCACGTGATCAGTGCATGATGCCACGTGATCAGTGCATGATCAGTCACGTGACAGTGCATGATCAGCCACGTGATCAGTGCATGATCAGCCACGTGATCAGTGCATGATAGCCACGTGATCAGTGCATGATCAGTCACGTGATCAGTGCATGATCAGCCACGTGATCAGTGCATGATCAGTCACGTGATCAGTGTATGATCAGCCACGTGATCAGTGCATGATATCCACGTGATCAGTGCATGATCAGTCAGTGATCAGTGCATGATCAGTCACGTGATCAGTGCATGATCAGCCACGTGATCAGTGCATGATAGCCACGTGATCAGTGCATGATCAGTCACGTGATCAGTGCATGATCAGTCACGTGATCAGTGCATGATCAGCCACGTGATCAGTGCATGATCAATTACGTGATCAGTGCATGATCAGTCACGTGACCAGTACATGGTAGCTACGTGATCATTGCATGATCAGCCACGTGAGCAGTGCATGATAGCACGTGATCAGTGCATGATCAGTCACGTGATCAGTGCATGATCAGTCACGTGATCAGTGCATGATCATTACGTGATCAGTGCATGATCAGTCACGTGATCAGTGCATGATAGCTCGTGATCAGTGCATGATCAGCCACGTGATCAGTGCATGATAGCCACGTGATCAGTGCATGATCAGCCACGTGATCAGTGCATGATCAGCCACGTGATCAGTGCATGATCAGACACGTGATCAGTGCATGATCAGCCACGTGATCAGTGCATGATAGTCACGTGATCAGTGCATGATAGTCACGTGATCAGTGCATGATCAGTCACGTGATCAGTGCATGATCAGCCACGTGATCAGTGCATGATCAGTCACGTGATCAGGGCCTGCTGAGCTGCGTGATTACTGTCTGCTCATCTGCTTGACAATTGCCAGCTGAGCTGCACGATTCCTGCCTGTCATCTGCTTGACAATTGCCAGCTGTGCTGCGTAATTCCTGCCTCCTCAGCTGCTTGATTATTGCCAGCTGAGCAGCATGATTCCTCACAGCTGAGTTCCATGATTATTGCCTGCTGACTGTTTGATTCGTGCCTACTCAGCTCTTTGTTTATTGCCTCCAGAGGCACATGATCAGTGTATGATAGCAAACATGATCAGCGCATGATCAGTCACATGATCATCGCCATTAAGTCACGTGATCACTACATGATAGTCATGTGATCAGTCCATGCTCAGTCACGTATCAGTGCATGATCAGCCACGTGATCAGTGCATGATCAGCACGTGATCAGTGCATGATCAGCCACGTGATCAGTGCATGATCAGTCACGTGATCAGTGCATGATCATCCACGTGATCAGTGCATGATCAGTCACGTGATCAGTGCATGATAGCCCGTGATCAGTGCATGATCAGTCCCGTGATCAGTGTATGATCAGCCACGTGATCAGTGCATGATAGCACGTGATCAGTGCATGATCAGTCACGTGATCAGTGCATGATCAGCCACGTGATCAGTGCATGATCAGCCACGTGATCAGTGCATGCAGTCACGTGATCAGTGCATGATCAGTCACGTGATCAGTGCATGATCACCACGTGATCAGTGCATGATCAGTCACGTGATCAGTGTGTGATCAGCCACGTGAACAGTGCATGATCAGTCACGTGATCAGTGCATGCTGAGCTGCGTGATTACTGTCTGCTCATCTGCTTGACAATTGCCAGCTGAGCTGTACGATTCCTGTCTGTCATCTCCTTGACAATTGCCACCTGTGCTGCATAATTCCTGCCTGCTCATCTACTTGATCATTGCCAGCTGAGCAGCATGATTTCTCAGAGCTGAGTTCCATGATTATAGCCTGCTGACTGATTCCTGCCTACTCAGCTCTTTGTTCATTGCCTCCAGATGCACATGATCAGTGTATGACACCAAACATGATCAGTGCATGATCAGTCACATGATCAGTGCATGATAAGCCACGTGATCAGTGCATGATCAATTACGTGATCAGTGCATGATCAGTCACGTGACCAGTACATGGTAGCTGCGTGATCAGTGCATGATCAGCCACGTGAGCAGTGCATGATAGCCACGTGATCAGTGCATGATCAGTCACGTGATCAGTGCATGATCAGTCACGTGATCAGTGCATGATCAGCCACGTGATCAGTGCATGATCATCACGTGACCAGTGCATGATCAGTCACGTGACCAGTGCATGGTAGCACGTGATCATTGCATGATCAGCCACGTGATCAGTGCATGATCAGCCACGTGATCAGTGCATGATCAGTTACGTGAGGGTATGATCAGCCACGTGATCAGTGCATGGTCAGACACGTGAACAGTGTATGATCAGCCACGTGATCAGTGCATGATATCCAAGTGATCAGTGCATGATCATCACGTGATCAGTGTATGATCAGCCACGTGAACAGTGCATGCTCAGTCACGTGATCAGGGCCTGCTGAGCTGCGTGATTACTGTCTGCTCATCTGCTTGACAATTGCCAGCTGAGCTGCACGATTCCTGCCTGTCATCTGCTTGACAATTGCCAGCTGTGCTGCGTAATTCCTGCCTGCTCAGCTGCTTGATTATTGCCAGCTGAGCAGCATGATTCCTCACAGCTGAGTTCCATGATTATTGCCTGCTGACTGTTTGATTCGTGCCTACTCAGCTCTTTGTTTATTGCCTCCAGAGGCACATGATCAGTGTATGATAGCAAACATGATCAGCGCATGATCAGTCACATGATCAGCGCCATTAAGTCACGTGATCACTACATGATAGTCATGTGATCAGTCCATGCTCAGTCACGGTATCAGTGCATGATCAGCCACGTGATCAGTGCATGATAGCCACGTGATCAGTGCATGATCAGTCACGTGATCAGTGCATGATCAGTCACGTGATCAGTGCATGATCATTTACGTCATCTGTGCATGATCAGTCACGTGATCAGTGCATGTAGCTACGTGATCAGTGCATGATCAGCCACGTGAGCAGTGCATGATAGCCACGTGATCAGTGCATGATCAGTTACGTGATCAGTGCATGATCAGCCACGTGATCAGTGCATGATGCCACGTGATCAGTGCATGATCAGTCACGTGATCAGTGTGTGATCAGCCACGTGATCAGTGCATGATCAGCCACGTGATCAGTGCATGATAGCCACGTGATCAGTGCATGATCAGTTACGTGATCAGTGCATGATCAGCCACGTGATCAGTGCATGATCAGACACGTGATCAGTGCATGATCAGCCACGTGATCAGTGCATGATAGCCACGTGATCAGTGCATGATCAGTCACGTGATCAGTGCATGATCAGTCACGTGATCAGTGCATGATCAGCCACGTGATCAGTGCATGATAGCCACGTGATCAGTGCATGATCAGTCACGTGATCAGTGCATGATCAGTCACGTGATCAGTGCATGATCAGCCACGTGATCAGTGCATGATCAATTACGTGATCAGTGCATGATCAGTCACGTGATCAGCATGTAGCTACGTGATCATTGCATGATCAGCCACGTGATCAGTGCATGATACCACGTGATCAGTGCATGATCAGTCACGTGATCAGTGCATGATCAGTCACGTGATCAGTGCATGATCAGTTACGTGATCAGTGCATGATCAGTCACGTGATCAGTGCATGTAAGCTACGTGATCAGTGCATGATCAGTCACGTGATCAGTGCATGATAGCCACGTGATCAGTGCATGATCAGCCACGTGATCAGTGCATGATCAGCCACGTGATCAGTGCATGATCAGCACGTGATCAGTGCATGATCAGCCACGTGATCAGTGCATGATAGTCACGTGATCAGTGCATGATCAGTCACGTGATCAGTGCATGATCAGTCACGTGATCAGTGCATGATCAGCCACGTGATCAGTGCATGATCAGTCACGTGATCAGTGCATGATAGCTACGTGATCAGTGCATGATCAGCCACGTGATCAGTGCATGATAGCCACGTGATCAGTGCATGATCACCACGTGATCAGTGCATGATCAGCCACGTGATCAGTGCATGATCAGTCACGTGATCAGTGCATGATCAGTCACGTGATCAGTGCATGATCAGCCACGTGATCAGTGCATGATCAGCCACGTGATCAGTGCATGATCAGTCACGTGATCAGTGCATGATCAGCCACGTGATCAGTGCATGACGAGCACGTGATCAGTATGACCAGCCACGTGATCAGTGCATGATAGCCACGTGATCAGTGCATGATCAGTCACGTGATCAGTGCATGATCAGTCACGTGATCAGTGCATGATCAGCCACGTGATCAGTGCATGACAGTCCCGTGATCAGTGCATGATCAGTCACGTGATCAGTGCATGATCAACGTGATCAGTGCATGATCAGCCACGTGATCAGTGCATGATCAGTCACGTGATCAGTGCATGATAGCCACGTGATCAGTGCATGCACAGTCCCATGATCAGTGCATGATCAGCCACGTGATCAGTGCATGATCAACACGTGATCAGTGCATGATCAGCCACGTGATCAGTGCATGATCAGCCACGTGATCAGTGCATGATCAGTCACGTGATCAGTGTGATAGCACGTGATCAGTGCATGACAGTCCATGATCAGTGCATGATCAGCCACGTGATCAGTGCATGATCAGCACGTGATCAGTGCATGATCAGCCACGTGATCAGTGCATGATCAGCCACGTGATCAGTGCATGATCAGTCACGTGATCAGTGCATGATAGCCACGTGATCAGTGCATGATCAGTCACGTGATCTGTACTTGATCAGCCACGTGAACAGTGCATGCTCAGTCACGTGATCAGGGCCTGCTGAGCTGCGTGATTACTGTCTGCTCATCTGCTTGACAATTGCCAGCTGAGCTGCACGATTCCTGCTGTCATCTGCTTGACAATTGCCAGCTGTGCTGCGTAATTCCTGCCTGTTCAGCTGCTTGATTATTGCCAGCTGAGCAGCATGATTACTCACAGCTGAGTTCCATGATTATTGCCTGCTGACTGTTTGATTCGTGCCTACTCAGCTCTTTGTTTATTGCCTCCAGAGGCACATGATCAGTGTATGATAGCAAACATGATCAGCGCATGATCAGTCACATGATCAGCGCCATTAAGTCACGTGATCACTACATGATAGTCATGTGATCAGTCCATGCTCAGTCACGGTATCAGTGCATGATCAGCCACGTGATCAGTGCATGATCAGTCACGTGATCAGTGCATGATCAGGCACGTGATCAGTGCATGATCAGCCACGTGATCAGTGCATGATAGCCACGTGATCAGTGCATGATCAGTCACCTGATGGGTGTATGATCAGTCACGTGACAGGTGCATGGTAGCTACATGATCATTGCATGATCAGCCACGTGAGTAGTGCATGATAGCCACGTGATCAGTGCATGATCAGTCACGTGATCAGTGCATGACCAGTCATGTGACCAGTACATTGTAGCTACGTGATCAGTGCATGATCAGCCACGTGATCAGTGCATGATAGCCACGTGATCAGTGCATGATCAGTCACGTGATCAGTGCATGATCAGTCACGTGATCAGTGCATGATCAGCCACGTGATCAGTGCATGATCAGCCACGTGATCAGTGCATGATCAGTACGTGATCAGTGCATGATCAGCCACGTGATCAGTGCATGATAGCCACGTGATCAGTGCATGATCAGTCACGTGATCAGTGCATGATCAGCCACGTGATCAGTGCATGATCAGCCACGTGATCAGTGCATGATCAATTACGTGATCAGTGCATGATCAGTCACGTGACCAGTACATGGTAGCTACGTGATCATTGCATGATCAGCCACGTGATCAGTGCATGATAGCCACGTGATCAGTGCATGATCAGTCACGTGATCAGTGCATGATCAGTCCGAACAGTGCATGATCAGTCACGTGATCAGTGCATGATCAGTCACGTGATCAGTGTGTGATCAGCCACGTGATCAGTGCATGATCAGCCACGTGATCAGTGCATGATCAGTTACGTGATCAGTGCATGATCAGTCACGTGATCAGTGCATGGTTGCTACGTGATCAGTGCATGATCAGCCACGTGATCAGTGCATGATAGCCACGTGATCAGTGCATGATCAGTCACGTGATCAGTGCATGATCAGTCACGTGATCAGTGCATGATCAGTTACGTGATCAGTGCATGATCAGTCACGTGATCAGTGCATGGTAGCTACGTGATCAGTGCATGATCAGCCACGTGATCAGTGCATGATAGCCACGTGATCAGTGCATGATCAGTCACGTGATCAGTGTATGATCAGCCACGTGAACAGTGCATGCTCAGTCACGTGATCAGGGCCTGCTGAGCTGCGTGATTACTGTCTGCTAATCTGCTTGACAATTGCCAGCTGAGCTGCACGATTCCTGCCTGTCATCTCCTTGACATTTGCCTCCTGTGCTGCGTAATTTCTGCCTGCTCATCTACTTGAGTATTGCCAGCTCAGCAGCATGATTTCTCAGAGCTGAGTTCCATGATTATTGCCTGCTGACTGATTCCTGCCTACTAGCTCTGTGTTCATTGCCTCCAGAGGCACATGATCAGTGTATGACACCAAACATGATCAGCACATGATGAGTCACATGATCAATGCATGATAAGCCAGGTGGTCAGTGCATGATGAAGTACGTGATCAGTGCATGATCAGTCATGTGACCAGTACATTTTAGCTGTGTGATCATTGCATGATCAGCCACGTGAGCAGTGCATGATAGCCGCGTGATCAGTTCATGATCAGCCACGTGATCAGTGCATGATCAGTCACGTGATCAGTGCATGATCAGCCACGTGATCAGTACATGATCAGTAACGTGACCAGTACATCGTAGCTACGTGATCATTGCATGATCAGCCAGGTGATCTGTGCATGATAGCCACGTGATCAGTGCATGATAGCCACGTGATCAGTGCATGATCAGTCACGTGATCAGTGCATGATCATCCACGTGATCAGTGCATGATGAGTCATGTATTCAATGCATGATAGCGTCGCAATCAGTGCACGATCAGTCCCGTGATGAGTCTATGATCAGCCAAGTGACCAGTGCAAGATAGCTACGTGATCAGTTCATGATCAGTCACATGATCAGTGCATGATCAGCCACGTCATCAGTGCATGACAGCCACGTGAGCAGTGCATACAATTACGTGATCAGTGCATGCGCAGTCACGTGATTTGTGCATGAGAGCCACGTGATCAGTGCTTGATCATTCACGTGATAGTTGTGTGATCAGCGACGTGAACAGTGCATGCTCAGTCACGTGATCAGGGCCTGCTGAGCTGCGTGATTACTGTCTGCTCATCTGCTTGACAATGGCCAGCTGAGCTGTACGATTCCTGCCTGTCATCTCCTTGACAATTGCCACCTGTGCTGCGTAATTCCTGCCTGGTCATCTACTTGATTATTGCCAGCTGAGCAGCATGATTTCTCAGAGCTGAGTTCCATGATTATTGCCTGCTGACTGTTTCCTGCCTACACAGCTCTTTGTTCATTGCCTCCAGAGGCACATGATCAGTGTATGACACCAAACATGATCAGCACATGATGAGTCACATGATCAATGCATGATAAGCCAGGTGATCAGTGCATGATCAATACGTGATCAGTGCATGATCAGTCACGTGACCAGTACATGGTTTCTATGTGATCATTGCATGATCAGCCACGTGAGCAGGGCATGTTAGCCACGTGATCAGTGCATGACCAGTCACGTGATCAGTACATGATCAGTCACGTGAACAGTGCATGATCATTTACGTGTTCTGTGCATGATCAGTCATGTGGCCAGTATATGGTAGCTAGGTGATCATTGCATGACCAGCCACGTGAGCAGTGCAAGATAGTCACGTGATGTGTGCATGTTCAGTTATGTGAGCAGAGATGATCAGCCAAGTGATCAGTGCATGAGTGCCACGTGATCAGTGCATGATCAGTCACGTGACAGGTGTGTGATCAGTCATGTGAACAGTGCATGTTCAGCCACGTGATCAGTGCATGATAGCCACGTGATCAGTGCATGATATCCTAGTGATCAGTGCATGGTCAATCACGTGATCAGTGTATGATCAGCCACGTGAAGAGTGCATGCTCAGTCACGTGATCAGGGCCTGCTGAGCTGCGTGATTACTGTCTGCTCATCTCCTTGACAATTGCCAGCTGAGCTGTACGATTCCTGCCTGTCATCTCCTTGACAATTGCCACCTGTGCTGCATAATTCCTGCCTGCTCATCTACTTGATTATTGCCAGCTGAGCAGCATGATTTCTCAGAGCTGAGTTCCATAATTATTGCATGCTGACTGATTCCTGCCTACTCAGCTCTTTGTTCATTGCCTCCAGAGGCACATGATCAGTGTATGACACCAAGCATGATCAGCACATGATCAGTCACATGAGCAATGCATGATAAGACAGGTGATCATTGCATGATCAATTACGTGATCAGTGCATGATCAGTCATGTGACCAGTACATGGTTGCTGCGTGATCATTGCATGATCAGCCACGTGATCAGTGCATGATAGCCACGTGATTAGTGCATGATCAGTCACGTGATCAGTGCATGATCAATTACATTACCATTGCATGATCAGTCTCGTGAGCCGTACATGTTAGCTATGTGATCAGTGCAGGATCAGCCACGTGAGCACTGCATGATATACATGTGATCAGTGCATGATCAACTACATGAGCAGTGTATGTTCAGCCACGTGCTAAGTGCATGATCATACACGTGAACAGTGTATGATCAGCCACGTGAGCAGTGCATGATACCCACGTGATTAGTTCATGATTAGTCACGTGATCAGTGCATGACAGTCACATAATCAGTGCATGATATCCACGTGATCATTGAATTATAGCCACGTGATCAGTTCATGATTAATCACGTGATCTGTGCATGATCAGGCACGGGAACAGTGTATGATCAGCCACGTGATCAGTGCATGATAGCCACGAGATCAGTGCATGATCAGTCAAGTGATCAGTGCGAGAACAGTCACGTGATCAGTGCATGATGAGCCACGTGATCAGTGCATGATCAGTCACGTGATGAGTGCATGATCAGTCACATGATCAGTACATGGTTACTACATAATCATTGCATGATCAGCCACGTGACAGGTGTGTGATCAGCCATGTGTACAGTGCATGTTCAGCCACGTGATCAGTGCATGATAGCCACGTGATAAGTGCATGATCAATCACGTGATCAGTGTATGATCAGCCACGTGAACAGTGCATGCTTAGTCACGTGATCAGGTCCTGCTGAGCTGCGTGATTACTGTCTGCTCATCTGCTTGACAATTGCCAGCTGAGCTGCACGATTCCTGCCTGTCATCTGCTTGACAATTGCCAGCTGTGCTGTGTAATTCCTGCATGCTCAGCTGCTGGATGATTGCCAGCTGAGCAGCATGATTCCTCACAGCTGAGTTCCATGATTATTGCCTGCTGACTGTTTGATTCGTGCCTACTCAGCTCTTTTTTTTTGCCTCCAGAGGCACATGATCAGTGTATGATATCAAACATGATCAGCGCAGGATCAGTCCCATGATCAGCGCCATTAAGTAACGTGATCACTACATGATAGTCATGTGATCAGTCCATGCTCGGTCACGGTATCAGTGCATGACCAGCCACGTGATCAGTGCATGATAGCCACGTGATCATTGCATGATAGCCACGTGACCAGTGCATGAACAGCCAGGTGTTCAGTGCATGATAGCTACGTGATCAGTTGATGATTAGTCACATGATCTGTGCATGACCAGGCAGGTGATCAGTGTATGATCATCCACGTGAACAGTGCATGATCAGCCACGTCATCAGTGCAGGATAGCAACGTGATCAGTGCATATAATTACATGATCATGCATGCGCAATCAGATGATCAGTGCATGAGAGCCACGTGATCAGTGCATGATCAGTTACGCGAGCAGTGTATGATCAGCCATGTGATCAGTGCATGATATCCAAGTGATCAGTGCATGATCAATCACGTGATCAGTGTATGATCAGCCACGTGAAAAGTGCATGCTCAGTCATGTGATCAGGGTCTGCTGAGCTGTGTGATTACTGTCTGCTCATCTGCTTGACAATAGCCAGCTGAGCTGCGTGATTCCTGCCTGTCATCTGCTTGACAATTGCCAGCTGTTCTGGGTAATTCCTGTCTGTTCAGCTGCTTGATTTTTGCCAGCTGAGCAGCATGATTCCTCACAGATGACTTCCATGATTATTGCTTGCTTACTGTTTGATTCGTGCCTACTCAGCTCTTTGTTTATTGCTTCCAGAGGCACATGATCAGTGTATGATAGCAAACATGATCAGTGCATGATCAGTCACATGATCAGTGCCATTAAGTCACGTGATCACTACATGATAGTCATGTGATCAGTCCATGCTTAGTCACGGTATCAGTGCATGATCAGCCACGTGATCAGTGCATGATCAGCCACGTGATCAGTGCATGATCAGCCACGTGATCAGTGCATGATCAGCCAGGTGATCAGTGGATGATAGCTACGTGATCAGTTCATGATTAGTCACGTGATCTGTGCATGACCAGGCACGTGATGAGTGTATGATCAGCAACTTGAACAGTGCATGATGGCCACGTGATCAGTGCATGATCGGTCACCTGACGGGTGTATGATCAGTCACGTGACCGGTACATGATAGGTACATGATCATTGCATGATCAGCCACGTGATCAGTGCATGATAGGCATTTGATCAGTGCATGATCAGTCACGTGATCAGTACATGGTAGCTACGTGATCATTGCATGATCAGCCACGTGATCAGTGCATGATAGGCATGTGATCAGTGCATGATCAGTCACGTGACCGGTATATGGTAGCTACATGATCACTGCATGATCAGCCACGTGAGTACTGCATGATAGCCAAGTGATCAGTGCATGATCAGTCACGTGATCAGTGCATGATCAGTCATATGACCAGTACATGGTAGCTGCGTGAGCATTGCATGAACAGCCGCGTGAGCAGTGCATGATATCCAGGTATTCAGTGCATGATCAGCCACGTGATCAGTTCATGATCAGTCACGGGATCAGTGTATGATCAGCCACGTGATCAGTGCATGATCAGCCACGTGATCAGTGCATGACCAGGTACATGATCAGTGTATGACCAGCCAATTGATCAGTGCATGATAGCCACGTGATCAGTGCATGATCAGTCACGTGATCAGTGCATGATCAGTCACGTGATCAGTGCATGATCAGCCACATGATCAGTGCATGATCAGCCACATGATCAGTGCATGATCAATTACGTGATCAGTGCATGATCAGTCACGTGACCAGTACATGTGAGCTACGTGATATTGCATGATAAGCCATGTGAGCCGTGCATGATAGCCATGAGATCAGTGCATGATCAGTCACGTGAACAGTGCATGATAAGTCACCTGATCAGTGCATGATCAATTACGTGATAGGTGCATGATCACTCACGTGACCAGTACATGGGAGCTACGTGATCATTGCATGATCAGCCACGTGAGCAGTGCATGATAGCCACCTGATCAGTGCATGATCAGTTTCGGGAGCAGAGTATGATCAGCCAATTGATCAGTGCATGATAGCCACGTGATCAGTGCATGATCTGTCACATGATCAGTGTATGATCATCCACGTGATCAGTGCATGGGCAGTAATGTGATCCGTGCATGATATAGACGTGATAAGTGCATGATCAGTCTCGTTATCAGTGTACGATCAACCACGTGATCAGTGCACGATAGCAAGATAATGAGTGCATGATAGCCAGATGATCAGTGCATTATCAGTCATGTGATCAGTGTATGATCAGCCAAGTAATCAGTGCATGATAGCCAACTGTTCAGGGGATGATCAGTCACGTGATCAATGCATGGTCAGTCACGTGATCAGTGCATGATCAATCACTTGATATGTGTGTGATCACTCACGTGATCAGTGCATGATATCCACGTGATCAGTGCAGGATAGCCACGTGATCACTTCATGATTAGTCACGTGATCTCTACATGATCAGTCATGTGACTAGTACATCGTAGGTGCGTGATCATTGCATGATCAGCCACGTGAACAGTGCATGATAGCCACGTGATCAGTGCATGATCAGTCACGTGATCAGTGTATGATCATCCACGTGATCAGTGCATGATGAGCCACGGGATAAGTGCATGATCAGCCACGTGATCAGTGCGTGATGAGCCACGTGATCAGTGCAGGATCAATTATGTGATCAGTGCATGATCAGTCAAGTGACCAGTACATGGTAGCTACGTGATCATTGCCTGATCAGCCACGTGATCAGTGCATGATAGCCACGGGATCAGTGCATGATCAGTCACGTGATCAGTGCATGATCAGTCATGTGGTACGTGTGTGATCAGCCATGTGATCAGTGCATGATATCAGTGCATGATCAGCCACGTGATCAGTGCATGATATCCACGTGATCCGTGCACGATAGCCACGTGATCAGTGCATGATCAGTTACGTGAACACTGTATGATCAGCCACCTGATCAGTGCATGGTCAGACACGTGAATACTGTATGATCAGCCACGTGATCACTGCATGATATCCAAGTGATCAGTGCATGATCAATCACCTGATCAGTGTATGATCACCCACGTGAACTGTGCAAGCTCAGTCACGTGGTCAGGGCCTGCTGAGCTGCGTGATTACTGTTTGCTCATCTTCTTGACAATTGCCAGCTGAGCTGCACGATTCCTGCCTGTCATCTGCTTGACAATTGCCAGCTGAGCTGCTTAATTCCTGCCTGCTCAGCTGCTTGATTATTGCCAGCTGAGCAGCATGATTCCTCACAGCTGAGTTCCATGATTATAGCCTGCTGGCTGATTCCTGCCTACTCAGCTCTTTGTTCATTGCCTCCAGAGGCACCTGATCAGTGTATGATAGCAAACATGATCTGCATATGATCAGTCACATGATCAGCGCCATTAAGTCACGTGATCACTACATGATAGTCATGTGATCAGTCCATGCTCAGTCACGGTATCAGTGCATGATCAGCCACGTGATCTGTGCATGATAGCCACGTAATCAGTGCATGATCAGCCAGGTGATCAGTGCATGATAGCTACGTAATCAGTTCATGATTAGTCACGTGATCTGTGCATGATCAGGCAGGTGATCAGTGTATCATCAGCCACGTGATCAGTGCATGATCAGTCACCTGATGGATGTATGATCAGTCATGTGACCGGTACATGGTAGCTACATGATCATTGCATGTTCAGCCACGTGAGTAGTGCATGATAGCCAAGTGATCAGTGCATGATCAGTCACGTGATCAGTGCAATATCAGTCATGTGACCAGTACAGGGTAGCTGCGTGATCATTGCATGATCAGCCACGTGAGCAGTGCATTATAGCCACGTGATCAGTGCTTGATCAGCCACGTGATCAGTGCATGATCAGTCATGTGATCAGTGTATGACCAGCCAAGTGATCAGTGCATGATCAGCCACGTGATCAGTGCATGATCAGCACGTGATCAGTGTATGATCAGCCAAGTGATCAGTGCATGATCAGTCCCGTGATCAGTGCATGATCAGTCACGTGATCATTGCATGATCAGTCACGTGACCAGTGTATGATCAGTCACGTGATCAGTGCATGATCAGCCACATGATCAGTGCATGATCACTCAGGTGACCAGTACATGGTAGCTAAGTAATCACTGCATGATCAGCCACGTGAGCAGTGCATAATCAGTCACGTGATCAGTGCATGGTCAGTCACGTGATCAGTACATGATCATCCACGTGATCAGTGCATGTGGAGTCATGTAGTCAATGCATGATAGCGCCGTAATCAGTGCACGATCAATCCCGTGATGAGTGTATGATCAGCCAAGTGATCAGTGCAAGATAGCTACGGGATCAGTGCATGATCAGTCACATGATGAGTGCATGATCAGCCACGTCATCAGTGCATGATAGCCACGTGAGCAGTGCATAAAATTACGTGATCAGTGCATGCGCAATCACGTGATGAGTGCATGAGAGCCACGTGAACAATGCATGATCATTCACGTGATAGGTGTGTGATCAGCGGCGTGAACAGTGCATGCTCAGTCACGTGATCAGGGCCTGCTGAGCTGCGTGATTACTGTCTGTTCATCTGCTTGACAATTGCCAGCTGAGCTGTACGATTCCTGCCTGTCATCTCCTTGACAATTGCCACCTGTGCTGCATAATTCCTGCCTGCTCATCTACTTGATTATTGCCAGCTGAGCAGCATGATTTCTCAGAGCTGAGTTCCATGATTATAGCCTGCTGACTGATTCCTGCCTACTCAGGTCTTTGTCATTGCCTCCAGATGCACATGATAAGTGTGTGACACCAAAAATGAACAGTCACATGATGAATGCATGATGAGCCAGGTGATCAGTGCATGATCAATTACATGATCAGTGCATGGTCAGTCATGTGACCAGTACATGGTAGCTGCGTGATCACTGCATGATCAGCCACGTGAGCAGTGCATGATAGCCACGTAATCAGTGCATGATCAGTCACGTGATCAGTGCATGATCAGTCACGTGATCAGTGCATGATCAATTACGTGATCAGTGCATGATCAATCATGGGACCAGTACATGGTAGCTACGGGATCAGTGCATGATCAGCCACGTGATCAGTGCATGATCAATTACGTGATTAGTGCATGATCAGTTACGTGAGCAGTGTATGATCAGCCACGAGATCAGTGCATGGTCAGACACGTGAACAGTGTATGATTAGCCACGTGATCAGTGCATGATATCCAAGTGATCAGTGCTTGATCAATCACTTGATCAGTGTATGAGCAGCCAGGTGAACAGTGCATGCTCAGTCACGTGATCAGGGCCTGCTGAGCTGCATGATTACTGTCTGCTCATCTGCTTGACAATTGGCAGCTGTGCTGCATGATTCCTGCCTGTCATCTGCTTGACAATTGCCAGCTGTGCTGTGTAATTCCTGCCTGCTCAGCTGCTTGATTATTGCCAGCTGTGCAGCATGATTCCTCACAGCTGAGTTCCATGATTATTGCCTGCTGACTGTTTGATTCATGCCTACTCAGCTCTTTGTTTATTGCCTCCAGAGGCACATGATCAGTGTATGATAGCAAACATGCTCAGCGCATGATCAGTCACATGGTCAGCACCATTAAGTCACGTGATCACTACATGATAGTCATGTGATCAGTCCATGCTCAGTCACGGTATCAGTGCATGATCAGCCACGTGATGAGTGCATGATCTGTCACATGATTAGTGTATGATCATCCACGTGATCAGTTAATGGGCAGTCATGTGATCAGTGCATGATTAGACGTGATCAGTGCATTTTCAGTCTCGTGGTCAGTGCATGATAGCCACGTGATCAGTGCATGATCAGTCACCTGATGGGTGTATGATCATTCACGTGATCGGTACATGGTAGCTATATGATCAGTGTATGACCAGCCATGTGTTAAGTGCATGATAGCCACGTGATCAGTGCATGATCAGCCACGTGATCAGTGCATGATCAGTCACGTGATCAGTGCATGATCAGCCACATGATCAGTGCATGATCAATTACGTGATCAGTGCATGATCAGTCACGTGACCAGTACATGGTAGCTGCGTGATCAGTGTATGACCAGCCAAGTGATCAGTGCATGATAACCACGTGATCAGTGCATGATCAGTCACGTGATCAGTGCATGATCAGTCACGTGAAAAGTGCATGATCAGCCACATGATCAGTGCATGATCAATTACATCATCAGTGCATGATCAGTCACGTGACCAGTACATGGTAGCTGCGTGATCATTGCATGATCAGCCAAGTTAGCAGTGCATGATAGCCATGTGATCAGTGCATGATCAGTCCCGTGATCAGTGCATGATTATTCACGTGGTCAGTGCATGATCAGCCACGTGATCAGTGCATGATCAAACACGTGATCAGTGCATGATCAGTCATGTGACCAGTACATGGTAGCCACGTGATCATTGCATGATAGCCACGTGATCAGTGCATGATCAGTCATGTGATACGTCTGTGATCAGCCACGTGATCAGTGCATGATATCCACGTGATCAGTGAATGATAACCACGTGATTAGTGCATGATAGCCACGTGATCAGTGCATGATCAGTCACGTGATACGTGTGTGATCAGCCACGTGATCAGTGCATGATGAGTCAGGTGATCAGTGCAGGATTAATTACGTGATCAGTGCATGATCAGTCACGTGACCAGTACATGGTTGCTACGTGATCATTGCATGATCAGCCACGTGATCAGTGCATGATCAGTCACGTGATCAGTACATGATCAGTCACGTGAACAGTGCATGATCATTTACGTGATCTGTGCATGATCAGTCACGTGACCAGTATATGGTAGCTACGTGAACATTGCATGACCAGCCAGGTGAGAAGTGCATGATAACCAACTGATGTGTGCATGATCAGTTACGTGAGCAGAATATGATCAGCCACGTGATCAGTGCATGAGTGCCACGTGATCAGTGCATGATCAGTCACGTGACAGGTGTGTGATAAGCCACGTGAACAGTGCATGTTCAGCCACGTGATCAGTGCATGATATCCACGTGATCAGTGCATGATCAGTTACGTGAACAGTGTATGATCAGCCACGTGAGCAGTGCATGGTCAGGCACGTGAATAGTGTATGATCAAACACGTGATCAGTGCATGATATCCACGTGATCAGTGCATGATCAGTCTCGTGAACAGTGCATGATAAGTCACCTGATCAGTGTATGATCAATTACGTGATCAGTGCATGATCACTCACGTGACCAGTACATGGTAGCTACGTGATCATTGCATGATCAGCCACGTGAGCAGTGCGTGATAGCCGCGTGATCACTGCATGATCTGTGACCTGATCAGTGTATGTTTATCCACGTGATCAGTGCATGGGCAGTCAGGTGATCAGTGCATGATACAGATGTGATCAGTACAAGATCAGTCTCGTGATCAGTGTATGATCAACCACGTGATCAGTGCACGATAGCCAGGTAATGGGTGCACGATAGCCAGATAATCAGTGCATTATAGGTCACGTGATCAGTGTATGATCAGCCAAGTGTCAGTGCATGATTAGCAACGTCATCAGTGCATGATCAGTCACGTGATCAGTGCATGGTCAGTCACGTGATCAGTGCATGATCAGCCACGTGATCAGTGCATGATAGCCACGTGATCAGTGCATGATCAGTTACGTGAGCAGTGTGTGATCAGCCACGTGAACAGTGCATGCTCAGTCACGTGATCAGGACCTGCTGAGCTGCGTGATTACTGTCTGCTCATCTGCTTGACAATTGCCAGCTGAGCTGCACGATTCCTGCCTGTCATCTGCTTGACAATTGCCAGCTGTGCTGCGTAATTCCTGCCTGCTCAGCTGCTTGATTATTGCCAGCTGAGCAGCATGATTCCTCACAGCTGAGTTCCATGATTATTGCCTGCTGACTGTTTGATTCGTGCCTACTCAGCTCTTTGTTTATTGCCTCCAGAGGCACATGATCAGTGTATGATAGCAAACATGCTCAGCGCATGATCAGTCACATGGTCAGCGCCATTAAGTCACGTGATCACTACATGATAGTCATGTGATCAGTCCATGCTCAGTCACGGTATCAGTGCATGATCAGCCACGTGATCAGTGCATGATCTGTCACATGATTAGTGTATGATCATCCACGTGATGAGTGCATGGGCAGTCATGTGATCAGTGCATGATATAGACGTGATCAGCGCATGATCAGTCACATGATGAATGCATGATAAGCCAGGTGATCAGTGCATGATCAATTACATGATCAGTGCATGGTCAGTCATGTGACCAGTACATGGTAGCTACGTGATCACTGCATGATCAGCCACGGGAGCAGTGCATGATAGCCACGTGATCAGTGCATGATCAGTCACGTAATCAGTGCATGATCAGTCACGTGATCAGTGCATGATCAGCCACATGATCAGTGCATGATCAGCCACGTGACCAGTACATGGTAGCTACGTGATCATTGCATGATCAGCCACGTGATCAGTGCATGATCAGCCACGTGATCAGTGCATGATCAGTCACGTGAGCAGTGCATGATCAGTCACGTGATCAGTGCATGATCAGCCACATGATCAGTGCATGATAGCCACGTGACCAGTGCATGGTAGCCACGTGATCAGTGCATGATCAGCCACGTGAGCAGTGCATGATCAGCCACGTGATCAGTGCATGATCAGCCACGTGATCAGTGCATGATCAATTACGTGATCAGTGCAAGATCAGTCCACGTGACCAGTACATGGTAGCTACGTGATCATTGCATGATCAGCCACGTGATCAGTGCATGATCAGCCACGTGATCAGTGCATGATCAGTCACGTGATCCGTGCATGATAGCCACGTGATCCGTGCATGATCAGCCACGTGATCAGTGCACGATCAGCCACGTGATCAGTGCATGATCAGCCACGTGATCAGTGCATGATCAGCCACGTGATCAGTGCATGATCAGCCACGTGATCAGTGCATGATCAGTCACGTGATCAGTGCATGATCAATAACGTGATCAGTGCATGATCAGTCACGTGACCAGTACATGGTAGCTACGTGATCATTGCATGATCAGCCACGTGATCAGTGCATGATCAGTCACGTGATCAGTGCATGATCAGTCACGTGAACAGTGCATGATCATTTACGTGATCTGTGCATGATCAGTCACGTGACCAGTATATGGTAGCTACGTGAACATTGCATGACCAGCCAGGTGAGAAGTGCATGATAACCAACTGATGTGTGCATGATCAGTTACGTGAGCAGAATATGATCAGCCACGTGATCAGTGCATGAGTGCCACGTGATCAGTGCATGATCAGTCACGTGACAGGTGTGTGATAAGCCACGTGAACAGTGCACGTTCAGTCACGTGATCAGTGCATGATATCCACGTGATCAGTGCATGATCAGTTACGTGAACAGTGTATGATCAGCCACGTGAATAGTGTATGATCAAACACGTGATCAGTGCATGATATCCACGTGATCAGTGCATGATCAGTCTCGTGAACAGTGCATGATAAGTCACCTGATCAGTGTATGATCAATTACGTGATCAGTGCATGATCACTCACGTGACCAGTACATGGTAGCTACGTGATCATTGCATGATCAGCCACGTGAGCAGTGCATGATAGCCGCGTGATCACTGCATGATCTGTGACCTGATCAGTGTATGTTTATCCACGTGATCAGTGCATGGGCAGTCAGGTGATCAGTGCATGATACAGACGTGATCAGTACAAGATCAGTCTCGTGATCAGTGTATGATCAACCACGTGATCAGTGCACGATAGCCAGGTAATGGGTGCACGATAGCCAGATAATCAGTGCATTATAGGTCACGTGATCAGTGTATGACCAGCCAAGTAATCAGTGCATGATTGCCAACTCATCAGTGCATGATCAGTCACGTGATCAGTGCATGGTCAGTCGCGTGATCAGTGCATGATCAGTCACGTGATCAGTGCATGATAGCCACGTGATCAGTGCATGATCAGTTACGTGAGCAGTGTATCATCAGCCATGTAATCAGTGCATGCTCAGTCACGTGATCAGGGCCTGCTGAGCTGCGTGATTACTGTCTGCTCATCTGCTTGACAATTGCCAGCTGAGCTGCACGATTCCTGCCTGTCATCTGCTTGACAATTGCCAGCTGTGCTGCGTAATTCCTGCCTGCTCAGCTGCTTGATTATTGCCAGCTGAGCAGCATGATTCCTCACACCTGAGTTCCATGACTATTGCCTGCTGACTGTTTGATTCGTGCCTACTCAGCTCTTTGTTTATTGCCTCCAGAGGCACATGATCAGTGTATGATAGCAAACATGATCAGCGCATGATCAGTCACATGATCAGCGCCATTAAGTCACGTGATCACTACATGATAGTCATGTGATCAGTCCATGCTCAGTCACGGTATCAGTGCATGATCAGCCACGTGATGAGTGCATGATCTGTCACATGATCAGTGCATGATAGCCACGTGATCAGTGCATGAGCAGTCACCTGATGGGTGTATGATCATACACGTGACCAGTACATGGTAGCTATATGATCAGTGTATGACCAGCCATGTGTTAAGTGCATGATAGCCACGTGATCAGTGCATGATCAGCCATGTGATCAGTGCATGATCAGTCATGTGATCAGTGCATGATCAGCCAAATGATCAGTGCATGATCAATTACGTCATCAGTGCATGATCAGTCACGTGACCAGTACATGGTAGCTGCGTGATCAGTGTATGACCAGCCAAGTGATCAGTGCATGATAGCCACGTGATCAGTGCATGATATGTCACGTGACAGGTGTGTGATCAGCCACGTGAACAGTGCATGTTCAGCCACGTGATCAGTGCATGATACCCACGTGATCAGTGCATGGTCAGACACGTGAACAATGTATGATCAGCCACGTGATCAGTGCATGATATCCAAGTGATCAGTGCATGATCAATCACGTGATCAGTGTATGATCAGCCACGTGAACAGTGCATGCTCAGTCACGTGATCACTGCCTGCTGAGCTGCGTGATTACTGTCTGCTCATCTGCTTGACAATTGCCAGCTGAGCTGCACGATTCCTGCCTGTCATCTGCTTGACAATTGCCAGCTGTGCTGCATAATTCCTGCCTGCTCAGCTGCTTGATTATTGCCAGCTGAGCAGCATGATTCCTCACAGCTGAGTTCCATGATTATGCCTGCTGACTGTTTGATTCGTGCCGACTCAGCTCTTTGTTTATTGCCTCCAGAGGCACATGATCAGTGTATGATAGCAAACATGATCAGCGCATGATCAGTCACATGATCAGCGCCATTAAGTCACGTGATCACTACATGATAGTTATGTGATCAGTCCATGCTCAGTCACGGTATCAGTGCATGATCAGCCACGTGATCAGTGCATGATCTGTCACATGATTAGTGTATGATCATCCACGTGATCAGTGCATGGGCAGTCATGTGATCAGTGCATGATATAGACGTGATCAGTGCATGATCAGTCTCGTGGTCAGTGCTTGATAGCCACGTGATCAGTGCATGATCAGTCACATGATCATTGCATGATCAGCCACGTGATCAGTGCATGATCAGTCACGTGATACGTGCGTGATCAGTCACGTGATCAGTACATGATCAGACACGTGAACAGTGCATGATCATTTACGTGATCTGTGCATGATCAGTCACGTGACCAGTATATGGTAGCTACGTGAACATTGCATGACCAGCCAGGTGAGAAGTGCATGATAACCAACTGATGTGTGCATGATCAGTTACGTGAGCAGAATATGATCAGCCACGTGATCAGTGCATGAGTGCCACGTGATCAGTGCATGATCAGTCACGTGACAGGTGTGTGATAAGCCACGTGAACAGTGCATGTTCAGCCACGTGATCAGTGCATGATATCCATGTGATCAGTGCATGATCAGTTACGTGAACAGTGTATGATCAGCCAGGTGAGCAGTGCATGGTCAGACACATAAACAGTGTATGATCAAACACGTGATCAGTGCATGATATCCACGTGATCAGTGCATGATCAGTCTCGTGAACAGTGAATGATAAGTCACCTGATCAGTGTATGATCAATTACGTGATCAGTGCATGATCACTCACGGGACCAGTACATGGTAGCTACGTGACCATTGCATGATCAGCCACGTGAGCAGTGTATGATCAGCCACGTGATCAGTGCATGATCAGCCACATGATCAGTGCATGATCAATTATGTGATCAGTGCATGATCACTCACGTGACCAGTACATGGTAGCTACGTGATCATTGCATGATCAGCCACGTGAGCAGTGTATGATCAGCCACGTGATCAGTGCATGATCAGCCACATGATCAGTGCATGATCAATTATGTGATCAGTGCATGATCACTCACGTGACCAGTACATGGTAGCTACGTGATCATTGCATGATCAGTCACGTGATCAGTGTATGATCAGCCACGTGATCAGTGCATGATCAGCCACATGATCAGTGCATGATCAATTATGTGATCAGTGCATGATCAGTCACGTGACCAGTACATGGGAGCTACGTGATCATTGCATGATCAGCCATGTGAGCCGTGCATGATAGCCACGAGATCAGTGCATGGTCAGTCACGTGAACAGTGCATGATAAGTCACCTGATCAGTGCATGATCAATTATGTGATAGGTGCATGATCACTCACGTGACCAGTACATGGTAGCTACGTGATCATTGCATGATCAGCCACGTGAGCAGTGCATGATAGCCACGTGATCAGTGCATGATCTGTCTCGGAGCAGAGTATGATCAGCCACTTGATCAGTGCATGATAGCCAATGATCACTGCATGTCAGCACATGATTAGTGTATGATCATCCACGTGATCAGTGCTTGGGCAGTCATGTGATCAGTGCATGATATAGACGTGATCAGTGCATGATCAGTCCTGTGATCAATGTATGATCAACCACGAGATCAGTGCACGATAGCCAGGTAATGAGTGCATGATAGCCAGATGATCAGTGCATTATCAGTCACGTGATCAGTGTATGATCAGCCAAGTAATCAATTCATGATAGCCAACTGTTCAGTGGATGATCAGTCACGTGATCAGTGCATGGTCAGTCACGTGATCATTGCATGATCAGTCACGTGATACGTGTGTGATCAGCCACGTGATCAGTGCATGATATCCACGTGATCACTGCAGGATAGCCACGTGATCACTTCATGATTAGTCACGTGATCAGTGCATGATCAGTCACGTGACAAGTACATGGTTGCTACGTGATCATTGCATGATCAGCCACGTGAGCAGTGCATGATAGCCACGTGATCAGTGCATGATCAATTACGTGATCAGTGCATGATCAGTTACGTGAGCAGTGTGTGATCAGCCACGTGATCAGTGCATGGTCAGACACGTTAACAGTGTATGATTAGCCACGTGATCAGTGCATGATATCCAAGTGATCAGTGCTTGATCAATCACTTGATCAGTGTATGATCAGCCAGGTGAACAGTGCATGCTCAGTCACATGATCAGGGCCTGCTGAGCTGTGTGATTACTGTCTGCTCATCTGCTTGACAATTGGCAGCTGTGCTGCATGATTCCTGCCTGTCATCTGCTTGACAATTGCCAGCTGTGCTGTGTAATTCCTGCCTGCTCAGCTGCTTGATTATTGCCAGCTGAGCAGCATGATTCCTCACAGCTGAGTTCCATGATTATTGCCTGTTGACTGTTTGATTCATGCCTACTCAGCTCTTTGTTTATTGCCTCCAGAGGCACATGATCAGTGTATGATAGCAAACATGCTCAGCGCATGATCAGTCACATGGTCAGCGCCATTAAGTCACGTGATCACTACATGATAGTCATGTGATCAGTCCATGCTCAGTCACGGTATCAGTGCATGATCAGCCACGTGATCAGTGCATGATAGCCACGTGATCATTACATAATAGCCACGTGATCAGTGCATGATCAGCCAGGTGATCAGTGAATGATTGCTACGTGATCAGTTCATGATTAGTCACGTGATCTGTGCATGACATGGCAGGTGATCAGTGTATGATCAGCCACGTGAACAGTGCATGATAGCCACGTGATCAGTGCATGATCAGTCACCTGATGGGTGTATGATCAGTCACGTGACTGTTACATGGTAGCTACATGATCATTGCATGATCAGCCACGTGAGTAGAGCATGATAGCCACGTGATCAGTGCATGATCAGTGACGTGATCAGTGCATGATCAGTCATGTAATCTGTGCATGACCAGTGCACGTGATCAGTGCATGACCAGCCATGTGATCATTCACATGATAGCCACATGATCAGTGCATGATAGATCACGTAATCAGTGCATGATCAGTCAAGTGAT
>NW_026894656.1:0-97550 GCF_032452875.1 Bos javanicus | reverse complement strand
TTGACATCTCTGATTAGCATATAAATAGTCGCCTAGGCCATCTCTCCTTCGAATACCCTGGATCAGTTGGGGCTGGCCTGCAGGTGCATGCACGAACAGGGACCTCAGGAGGCAATACTCAAAGAGCTGAGCAGACACGAACCACGCAAGCAGGCAATAAGCATGGAGCTCAGCAGTGACGAATCATGCTGCTCAACTTCAAGCACGTGACCAGGCAGGAATCACGCAGCTCAGCTGGCAATTGTCAAGCAGATGAGCCGACAGGAATCACGCAGCTCAGATGGCAATTGTCATGCAGATGAGCCGGCAGGAATCACGCAGCTCAGCAGGCCCTGATCACGTGACTCTGCAGGCACTGATCACGTGGCTGATCAAGTCCAGATCACGTGACTGAGCATGCACTGATCACGGCTATCATGCACTGATGACGGACTGCGCATGCACTGATGACGTGGCTGATCGGGCACTGATCACATGGCTCATCATGCACTGATCACGTGTTTATCAGGCAATGATCAGTGACTGACAGGCGCTGATCATGGGACTGTGCACGCACTGATCACGTGGCTATCATGCACTGATCACGTGACTCGCATGCACTGATGACGTGGCTGTTCGGGCACTGATCACGGTTTATCAGGCAGTGATCAGTGACTGACAGGCGCTGATCAGGGGAGTGTGCACGCACTGATCAGGTGGCTGATCAGGAACTGACGACCTGACCGCGCATGCAGTGATCACGTGGCTGGTCGTTCACTGATCACGTGTTTATCATACGGTGACACGTGACTGAGAGGCGCTGATCACGTGACTGTGCCGTCAGTGATCACGTGGCTGAGCAGGCACTGATACCGTGACTGAGCATGCACTGATCATGTGCCGGGAGCCGGGGAGGCATTCCACTTGGACAAAGGTCATGAGGAAGGAGGCTCGGCATACGCAAATGCGGGATCGAGCCTCAGGAGTCCACCCGGATATTCTCGAGCATCTCCCCCCAAAAAAACCGGAGTCTGCCTACTGTATTGCTTTGTGCTCTCACCTCTGATTTCACTGGGGGCTGTCCCCCACCACCATCTCGCTCTCTCTGTCAAAGAGTTAACTTAGAGCTCCAATTCATAAAGTTCCTTGTCATTCTTCCCTTTAACTTCCAGCTGAGTCTCCATCTGGAGCGCGGAACCCACCACGCTACTAATTATGCCTGGGCTGCTAAGACCCACTCGAGAAGGTGTCTAGGGTGAGGCACCTTTCGCTATTCGAGAGGGCGCCTGCGGCCTACGTAAGTGGTGCAAACTTTGTCTTGAAGTTTGATTGGTCTTCCGCAAACCAAGCTACTCAGTCTCTTTTCCACCGAATTTTCCTACTGAGCTCTCCTCATACTATTATTCTTGACATCTCTGATTAGCATATAAATAGTCGCCTAGGCCATCTCTCCTTCGAATACCCTGATCAGTTGGGGCTGGTCCCCGGCAGGTGGCGACCGAACAGGGACCTCAGGAGGCAATACTCAAAGAGCTGAGCAGACACGAACCACGCAATCAGCAGGCAATAAGCATGGAGCTCAGCAGTGACGAATCATGCTGCTCAACTGGCAATAATCAAGCACGTGACCAGGCAGGAATCACGCAGCTCAGCTGGCAATGTCAAGCAGATGAGCCGACAGGAATCACGCAGCTCAGCTGGCAATTGTCATGCAGATGAGCCGGCAGGAATCACGCAGCTCAGCAGGCCCTGATCACGTGACTCTGCAGGCACTGATCACGTGGCTGATCAAGTCCAGATCACGTGACTGAGCATGCACTGATCACGTGGCTATCATGCACTGATGACGGACTGCGCATGCACTGATGTGACGCTGATCGGGCACTGATCACATGGCTCATCATGCACTGATCACGTGTTTATCAGGCAATGATCAGTGACTGACAGGCGCTGATCATGGGACTGTGCACGCACTGATCACGTGGCTATCATGCACTGATCACGATGACTGCGCATGCACTGATGACGTGGCTGTTCGGGCACTGATCACGTGTTTATCAGGCAGTGATCAGTGACTGACAGGCGCTGATCAGGGGACTGTGCACGCACTGATCAGGTGGCTGATCAGGAACTGACCACCTGACCGCGCATGCAGTGATCACGCGGCTGGCGTTCACTGATCACGTGTTTATCATACGGTGATCACGTGGACTGAGAGGCGCTGATCACGCTGACTGTGCCGTCAGTGATCACGTGGCTGAGCAGGCACTGATATCGTGACTGAGCATGCACTGATCATGTGCCGGGAGCCGGGAGGCATTCCACTCTGGACAAAGGTCATGAGGAAGGAGGCTCGGCATACGCAAATGCGGGATCGAGCCTCAGGAGTCCACCCGGATATTCTCGAGCATCTCCCCCAAAACCGGAGTCTGCCTACTGTATTGCTTTTTGTGCTCTCACCTCTGATTTCACTGGGGGCTGTCCCCCACCACCATCTCGCTCTCTCTGTCAAAGAGTTAACTTACAGCTCCAATTCATAAAGTTCCTTGTCATTCTTCCCTTTAACTTCCAGCTGAGTCTCCATCTGAGCGCGGAACCCACCACGCTTACTAATTATGCCTGGGCTGCTAAGACCCACTCGAGAAGGTGTCTAGGGTGAGGCACCTTTCGCCATTCGAGAGGGCGCCTGCGGCCTACGTAAGTGGTGCAAACTTCTTGTCTTGAAGTTTGATTGGTCTTCCGCGTAAACCAAGCTACTCAGTCTCTTTTCTCCACCGAATTTTCCTACTGAGCTCTCCTCATACTATTATTCTTGACATCTCTGATTAGCATATAAATAGTCGCCTAGGCCATCTCTCCTTCGAATACCCTGGATCAGTTGGGGCTGGTCCCCGGCAGGTGGCGACCGAACAGGGACCTCAGGAGGCAATACTCAAAGAGCTGAGCAGACACGAACCACGCAATCAGCAGGCAATAAGCATGGAGCTCAGCAGTGACGAATCATGCTGCTCAACTGGCAATAATCAAGCACGTGACCAGGCAGGAATCACGCAGCTCAGCTGGCAATTGTCAAGCAGATGAGCCGACAGGAATCACGCAGCTCAGCTGGCAATTGTCATGCAGATGAGCCGGCAGGAATCACGCAGCTCAGCAGGCCCTGATCACGTGACTCTGCAGGCACTGATCACGTGGCTGATCAAGTCCAGATCACGTGACTGAGCATGCACTGATCACGTGGCTATCATGCACTGATGACGTGACTGCGCATGCACTGATGACGTGGCTGATCGGGCACTGATCACATGGCTCATCATGCACTGATCACGTGTTTATCAGGCAATGATCAGTGACTGACAGGCGCTGATCATGGGACTGTGCACGCACTGATCACGTGGCTATCATGCACTGATCACGTGACTGCGCATGCACTGATGACGTGGCTGTTCGGGCACTGATCACGTGTTTATCAGGCAGTGATCAGTGACTGACAGGCGCTGATCAGGGGACTGTGCACGCACTGATCAGGTGGCTGATCAGGAACTGACCACCTGACCGCGCATGCAGTGATCACGTGGCTGGTCGTTCACTGATCACGTGTTTATCATACGGTGATCACGTGACTGAGAGGCGCTGATCACGTGACTGTGCCGTCAGTGATCACGTGGCTGAGCAGGCACTGATATCGTGACTGAGCATGCACTGATCATGTGCCGGGAGCCGGGGAGGCATTCCACTCTGACAAAGGTCATGAGGAAGGAGGCTCGGCATACGCAAATGCGGGATCGAGCCTCAGGAGTCCACCCGGATATTCTCGAGCATCTCCCCCAAAAACCGGAGTCTGCCTACTGTATTGCTTTGTGCTCTCACCTCTGATTTCACTGGGGGCTGTCCCCCACCACCATCTCGCTCTCTCTGTCAAAGAGTTAACTTACAGCTCCAATTCATAAAGTTCCTTGTCATTCTTCCCTTTAACTTCCAGCTGAGTCTCCATCTGGAGCGCGGAACCCACCACGCTTACTAATTATGCCTGGGCTGCTAAGACCCACTCGAGAAGGTGTCTAGGGTGAGGCACCTTCGCTATTCGAGAGGGCGCCTGCGGCCTACGTAAGTGGTGCAAACTTCTTGTCTTGAAGTTTGATTGGTCTTCCGCGTAAACCAAGCTACTCAGTCTCTTTTCTCCACCGAATTTTCCTACTGAGCTCTCCTCATACTATTATTCTTGACATCTCTGATTAGCATATAAATAGTCGCCTAGGCCATCTCTCCTTCGAATACCCTGATCAGTTGGGGCTGGTCCCCGGCAGGTGGCGACCGAACAGGGACCTCAGGAGGCAATACTCAAAGAGCTGAGCAGACACGAACCACGCAATCAGCAGGCAATAAGCATGGAGCTCAGCAGTGACGAATCATGCTGCTCAACTGGCAATAATCAAGCACGTGACCAGGCAGGAATCACGCAGCTCAGCTGGCAATTGTCAAGCAGATGAGCCGACAGGAATCACGCAGCTCAGCTGGCAATTGTCATGCAGATGAGCCGGCAGGAATCACGCAGCTCAGCAGGCCCTGATCACGTGACTCTGCAGGCACTGATCACGTGGCTGATCAAGTCCAGATCACGTGACTGAGCATGCACTGATCACGTGGCTATCATGCACTGATGACGTGACTGCGCATGCACTGATGACGGCTGATCGGGCACTGATCACATGGCTCATCATGCACTGATCACGTGTTTATCAGGCAATGATCAGTGACTGACAGGCGCTGATCATGGGACTGTGCACGCACTGATCACGTGGCTATCATGCACTGATCACGTGACTGCGCATGCACTGATGACGTGGCTGTTCGGGCACTGATCACGTGTTTATCAGGCAGTGATCAGTGACTGACAGGCGCTGATCAGGGGACTGTGCACGCACTGATCAGGTGGCTGATCAGGAACTGACCACCTGACCGCGCATGCAGTGATCACGTGGCTGGTCGTTCACTGATCACGTGTTTATCATACGGTGATCACGTGACTGAGAGGCGCTGATCACGTGACTGTGCCGTCAGTGATCACGTGGCTGAGCAGGCACTGATATCGTGACTGAGCATGCACTGATCATGTGCCGGAGCCGGGGAGGCATTCCACTCTGGACAAAGGTCATGAGGAAGGAGGCTCGGCATACGCAAATGCGGGATCGAGCCTCAGGAGTCCACCCGGATATTCTCGAGCATCTCCCAAAAACCGGAGTCTGCCTACTGTATTGCTTTGTGCTCTCACCTCTGATTTCACTGGGGGCTGTCCCCCACCACCATCTCGCTCTCTCTGTCAAAGAGTTAACTTACAGCTCCAATTCATAAAGTTCCTTGTCATTCTTCCCTTTAACTTCCAGCTGAGTCTCCATCTGGAGCGCGGAACCCACCACGCTTACTAATTATGCCTGGGCTGCTAAGACCCACTCGAGAAGGTGTCTAGGGTGAGGCACCTTTCGCTATTCGAGAGGGCGCCTGCGGCCTACGTAAGTGGTGCAAACTTCTTGTCTTGAAGTTTGATTGGTCTTCCGCGTAAACCAAGCTACTCAGTCTCTTTTCTCCACCGAATTTTCCTACTGAGCTCTCCTCATACTATTATTCTTGACATCTCTGATTAGCATATAAATAGTCGCCTAGGCCATCTCTCCTTCGAATACCCTGGATCAGTTGGGGCTGGTCCCCGGCAGGTGGCGACCGAACAGGGACCTCAGGAGGCAATACTCAAAGAGCTGAGCAGACACGAACCACGCAATCAGCAGGCAATAAGCATGGAGCTCAGCAGTGACGAATCATGCTGCTCAACTGGCAATAATCAAGCACGTGACCAGGCAGGAATCACGCAGCTCAGCTGGGCAATTGTCAAGCAGATGAGCCGACAGGAATCACGCAGCTCAGATGGCAATTGTCATGCAGATGAGCCGGCAGGAATCACGCAGCTCAGCAGGCCCTGATCACGTGACTCTGCAGGCACTGATCACGTGGCTGATCAAGTCCAGATCACGTGACTGAGCATGCACTGATCACGTGGCTATCATGCACTGATGACGTGACTGCGCATGCACTGATGACGTGGCTGATCGGGCACTGATCACATGGCTCATCATGCACTGATCACGTGTTTATCAGGCAATGATCAGTGACTGACAGGCGCTGATCATGGGACTGTGCACGCACTGATCACGTGGCTATCATGCACTGATCACGTGACTGCGCATGCACTGATGACGTGGCTGTTCGGGCACTGATCACGTGTTTATCAGGCAGTGATCAGTGACTGACAGGCGCTGATCAGGGGACTGTGCACGCACTGATCAGGTGGCTGATCAGGAACTGACCACCTGACCGCGCATGCAGTGATCACGTGGCTGGTCGTTCACTGATCACGTGTTTATCATACGGTGATCACGTGACTGAGAGGCGCTGATCACGTGACTGTGCCGTCAGTGATCACGTGGCTGAGCAGGCACTGATATCGTGACTGAGCATGCACTGATCATGTGCCGGGAGCCGGGGAGGCATTCCACTCTGGACAAAGGTCATGAGGAAGGAGGCTCGGCATACGCAAATGCGGGATCGAGCCTCAGGAGTCCACCCGGATATTCTCGAGCATCTCCCCCCAAAAACCGGAGTCTGCCTACTGTATTGCTTTGTGCTCTCACCTCTGATTTCACTGGGGGCTGTCCCCCACCACCATCTCGCTCTCTCTGTCAAAGAGTTAACTTACAGCTCCAATTCATAAAGTTCCTTGTCATTCTTCCCTTTAACTTCCAGCTGAGTCTCCATCTGGAGCGCGGAACCCACCACGCTTACTAATTATGCCTGGGCTGCTAAGACCCACTCGAGAAGGTGTCTAGGGTGAGGCACCTTTCGCTATTCGAGAGGGCGCCTGCGGCCTACGTAAGTGGTGCAAACTTCTTGTCTTGAAGTTTGATTGGTCTTCCGCGTAAACCAAGCTACTCAGTCTCTTTTCTCCACCGAATTTTCCTACTGAGCTCTCCTCATACTATTATTCTTGACATCTCTGATTAGCATATAAATAGTCGCCTAGGCCATCTCTCCTTCGAATACCCTGGATCAGTTGGGGCTGGTCCCCGGCAGGTGGCGACCGAACAGGGACCTCAGGAGGCAATACTCAAAGAGCTGAGCAGACACGAACCACGCAATCAGCAGGCAATAAGCATGGAGCTCAGCAGTGACGAATCATGCTGCTCAACTGGCAATAATCAAGCACGTGACCAGGCAGGAATCACGCAGCTCAGCTGGCAATTGTCAAGCAGATGAGCCGACAGGAATCACGCAGCTCAGCTGGCAATTGTCATGCAGATGAGCCGGCAGGAATCACGCAGCTCAGCAGGCCCTGATCACGTGACTCTGCAGGCACTGATCACGTGGCTGATCAAGTCCAGATCACGTGACTGAGCATGCACTGATCACGTGGCTATCATGCACTGATGACGTGACTGCGCATGCACTGATGACGTGGCTGATCGGGCACTGATCACATGGCTCATCATGCACTGATCACGTGTTTATCAGGCAATGATCAGTGACTGACAGGCGCTGATCATGGGACTGTGCACGCACTGATCACGTGGCTATCATGCACTGATCACGTGACTGCGCATGCACTGATGACGTGGCTGTTCGGGCACTGATCACGTGTTTATCAGGCAGTGATCAGTGACTGACAGGCGCTGATCAGGGGACTGTGCACGCACTGATCAGGTGGCTGATCAGGAACTGACCACCTGACCGCGCATGCAGTGATCACGTGGCTGGTCGTTCACTGATCACGTGTTTATCATACGGTGATCACGTGACTGAGAGGCGCTGATCACGTGACTGTGCCGTCAGTGATCACGTGGCTGAGCAGGCACTGATATCGTGACTGAGCATGCACTGATCATGTGCCGGGAGCCGGGGAGGCATTCCACTCTGGACAAAGGTCATGAGGAAGGAGGCTCGGCATACGCAAATGCGGGATCGAGCCTCAGGAGTCCACCCGGATATTCTCGAGCATCTCCCCCAAAAAAACCGGAGTCTGCCTACTGTATTGCTTTGTGCTCTCACCTCTGATTTCACTGGGGGCTGTCCCCCACCACCATCTCGCTCTCTCTGTCAAAGAGTTAACTTACAGCTCCAATTCATAAAGTTCCTTGTCATTCTTCCCTTTAACTTCCAGCTGAGTCTCCATCTGGAGCGCGGAACCCACCACGCTTACTAATTATGCCTGGGCTGCTAAGACCCACTCGAGAAGGTGTCTAGGGTGAGGCACCTTTCGCTATTCGAGAGGGCGCCTGCGGCCTACGTAAGTGGTGCAAACTTCTTGTCTTGAAGTTTGATTGGTCTTCCGCGTAAACCAAGCTACTCAGTCTCTTTTCTCCACCGAATTTTCCTACTGAGCTCTCCTCATACTATTATTCTTGACATCTCTGATTAGCATATAAATAGTCGCCTAGGCCATCTCTCCTTCGAATACCCTGGATCAGTTGGGGCTGGTCCCCGGCAGGTGGCGACCGAACAGGGACCTCAGGAGGCAATACTCAAAGAGCTGAGCAGACACGAACCACGCAATCAGCAGGCAATAAGCATGGAGCTCAGCAGTGACGAATCATGCTGCTCAACTGGCAATAATCAAGCACGTGACCAGGCAGGAATCACGCAGCTCAGCTGGCAATTGTCAAGCAGATGAGCCGACAGGAATCACGCAGCTCAGATGGCAATTGTCATGCAGATGAGCCGGCAGGAATCACGCAGCTCAGCAGGCCCTGATCACGTGACTCTGCAGGCACTGATCACGTGGCTGATCAAGTCCAGATCACGTGACTGAGCATGCACTGATCACGTGGCTATCATGCACTGATGACGTGACTGCGCATGCACTGATGACGTGGCTGATCGGGCACTGATCACATGGCTCATCATGCACTGATCACGTGTTTATCAGGCAATGATCAGTGACTGACAGGCGCTGATCATGGGACTGTGCACGCACTGATCACGTGGCTATCATGCACTGATCACGTGACTGCGCATGCACTGATGACGTGGCTGTTCGGGCACTGATCACGTGTTTATCAGGCAGTGATCAGTGACTGACAGGCGCTGATCAGGGGACTGTGCACGCACTGATCAGGTGGCTGATCAGGAACTGACCACCTGACCGCGCATGCAGTGATCACGTGGCTGGTCGCTCACTGATCACGTGTTTATCATACGGTGATCACGTGACTGAGAGGCGCTGATCACGTGACTGTGCCGTCAGTGATCACGTGGCTGAGCAGGCACTGATATCGTGACTGAGCATGCACTGATCATGTGCCGGGAGCCGGGGAGGCATTCCACTCTGGACAAAGGTCATGAGGAAGGAGGCTCGGCATACGCAAATGCGGGATCGAGCCTCAGGAGTCCACCCGGATATTCTCGAGCATCTCCCCCCAAAAACCCGGAGTCTGCCTACTGTATTGCTTTGTGCTCTCACCTCTGATTTCACTGGGGGCTGTCCCCCACCACCATCTCGCTCTCTCTGTCAAAGAGTTAACTTACAGCTCCAATTCATAAAGTTCCTTGTCATTCTTCCCTTTAACTTCCAGCTGAGTCTCCATCTGGAGCGCGGAACCCACCACGCTTACTAATTATGCCTGGGCTGCTAAGACCCACTCGAGAAGGTGTCTAGGGTGAGGCACCTTTCGCTATTCGAGAGGGCGCCTGCGGCCTACGTAAGTGGTGCAAACTTCTTGTCTTGAAGTTTGATTGGTCTTCCGCGTAAACCAAGCTACTCAGTCTCTTTTCTCCACCGAATTTTCCTACTGAGCTCTCCTCATACTATTATTCTTGACATCTCTGATTAGCATATAAATAGTCGCCTAGGCCATCTCTCCTTCGAATACCCTGGATCAGTTGGGGCTGGTCCCCGGCAGGTGGCGACCGAACAGGGACCTCAGGAGGCAATACTCAAAGAGCTGAGCAGACACGAACCACGCAATCAGCAGGCAATAAGCATGGAGCTCAGCAGTGACGAATCATGCTGCTCAACTGGCAATAATCAAGCACGTGACCAGGCAGGAATCACGCAGCTCAGCTGGCAATTGTCAAGCAGATGAGCCGACAGGAATCACGCAGCTCAGATGGCAATTGTCATGCAGATGAGCCGGCAGGAATCACGCAGCTCAGCAGGCCCTGATCACGTGACTCTGCAGGCACTGATCACGTGGCTGATCAAGTCCAGATCACGTGACTGAGCATGCACTGATCACGTGGCTATCATGCACTGATGACGTGACTGCGCATGCACTGATGACGTGGCTGATCGGGCACTGATCACATGGCTCATCATGCACTGATCACGTGTTTATCAGGCAATGATCAGTGACTGACAGGCGCTGATCATGGGACTGTGCACGCACTGATCACGTGGCTATCATGCACTGATCACGTGACTGCGCATGCACTGATGACGTGGCTGTTCGGGCACTGATCACGTGTTTATCAGGCAGTGATCAGTGACTGACAGGCGCTGATCAGGGGACTGTGCACGCACTGATCAGGTGGCTGATCAGGAACTGACCACCTGACCGCGCATGCAGTGATCACGTGGCTGGTCGTTCACTGATCACGTGTTTATCATACGGTGATCACGTGACTGAGAGGCGCTGATCACGTGACTGTGCCGTCAGTGATCACGTGGCTGAGCAGGCACTGATATCGTGACTGAGCATGCACTGATCATGTGCCGGGAGCCGGGGAGGCATTCCACTCTGGACAAAGGTCATGAGGAAGGAGGCTCGGCATACGCAAATGCGGGATCGAGCCTCAGGAGTCCACCCGGATATTCTCGAGCATCTCCCCCCCAAAAACCGGAGTCTGCCTACTGTATTGCTTTGTGCTCTCACCTCTGATTTCACTGGGGGCTGTCCCCCACCACCATCTCGCTCTCTCTGTCAAAGAGTTAACTTACAGCTCCAATTCATAAAGTTCCTTGTCATTCTTCCCTTTAACTTCCAGCTGAGTCTCCATCTGGAGCGCGGAACCCACCACGCTTACTAATTATGCCTGGGCTGCTAAGACCCACTCGAGAAGGTGTCTAGGGTGAGGCACCTTTCGCTATTCGAGAGGGCGCCTGCGGCCTACGTAAGTGGTGCAAACTTCTTGTCTTGAAGTTTGATTGGTCTTCCGCGTAAACCAAGCTACTCAGTCTCTTTTCTCCACCGAATTTTCCTACTGAGCTCTCCTCATACTATTATTCTTGACATCTCTGATTAGCATATAAATAGTCGCCTAGGCCATCTCTCCTTCGAATACCCTGGATCAGTTGGGGCTGGTCCCCGGCAGGTGGCGACCGAACAGGGACCTCAGGAGGCAATACTCAAAGAGCTGAGCAGACACGAACCACGCAATCAGCAGGCAATAAGCATGGAGCTCAGCAGTGACGAATCATGCTGCTCAACTGGCAATAATCAAGCACGTGACCAGGCAGGAATCACGCAGCTCAGCTGGCAATTGTCAAGCAGATGAGCCGACAGGAATCACGCAGCTCAGCTGGCAATTGTCATGCAGATGAGCCGGCAGGAATCACGCAGCTCAGCAGGCCCTGATCACGTGACTCTGCAGGCACTGATCACGTGGCTGATCAAGTCCAGATCACGTGACTGAGCATGCACTGATCACGTGGCTATCATGCACTGATGACGTGACTGCGCATGCACTGATGACGTGGCTGATCGGGCACTGATCACATGGCTCATCATGCACTGATCACGTGTTTATCAGGCAATGATCAGTGACTGACAGGCGCTGATCATGGGACTGTGCACGCACTGATCACGTGGCTATCATGCACTGATCACGTGACTGCGCATGCACTGATGACGTGGCTGTTCGGGCACTGATCACGTGTTTATCAGGCAGTGATCAGTGACTGACAGGCGCTGATCAGGGGACTGTGCACGCACTGATCAGGTGGCTGATCAGGAACTGACCACCTGACCGCGCATGCAGTGATCACGTGGCTGGTCGTTCACTGATCACGTGTTTATCATACGGTGATCACGTGACTGAGAGGCGCTGATCACGTGACTGTGCCGTCAGTGATCACGTGGCTGAGCAGGCACTGATATCGTGACTGAGCATGCACTGATCATGTGCCGGGAGCCGGGGAGGCATTCCACTCTGGACAAAGGTCATGAGGAAGGAGGCTCGGCATACGCAAATGCGGGATCGAGCCTCAGGAGTCCACCCGGATATTCTCGAGCATCTCCCCCCAAAAAACCGGAGTCTGCCTACTGTATTGCTTTGTGCTCTCACCTCTGATTTCACTGGGGGCTGTCCCCCACCACCATCTCGCTCTCTGTCAAAGAGTTAACTTACAGCTCCAATTCATAAAGTTCCTTGTCATTCTTCCCTTTAACTTCCAGCTGAGTCTCCATCTGGAGCGCGGAACCCACCACGCTTACTAATTATGCCTGGGCTGCTAAGACCCACTCGAGAAGGTGTCTAGGGTGAGGCACCTTTCGCTATTCGAGAGGGCGCCTGCGGCCTACGTAAGTGGTGCAAACTTCTTGTCTTGAAGTTTGATTGGTCTTCCGCGTAAACCAAGCTACTCAGTCTCTTTTCTCCACCGAATTTTCCTACTGAGCTCTCCTCATACTATTATTCTTGACATCTCTGATTAGCATATAAATAGTCGCCTAGGCCATCTCTCCTTCGAATACCCTGGATCAGTTGGGGCTGGTCCCCGGCAGGTGGCGACCGAACAGGGACCTCAGGAGGCAATACTCAAAGAGCTGAGCAGACACGAACCACGCAATCAGCAGGCAATAAGCATGGAGCTCAGCAGTGACGAATCATGCTGCTCAACTGGCAATAATCAAGCACGTGACCAGGCAGGAATCACGCAGCTCAGCTGGCAATTGTCAAGCAGATGAGCCGACAGGAATCACGCAGCTCAGCTGGCAATTGTCATGCAGATGAGCCGGCAGGAATCACGCAGCTCAGCAGGCCCTGATCACGTGACTCTGCAGGCACTGATCACGTGGCTGATCAAGTCCAGATCACGTGACTGAGCATGCACTGATCACGTGGCTATCATGCACTGATGACGTGATGCGCATGCACTGATGACGTGGCTGATCGGGCACTGATCACATGGCTCATCATGCACTGATCACGTGTTTATCAGGCAATGATCAGTGACTGACAGGCGCTGATCATGGGACTGTGCACGCACTGATCACGTGGCTATCATGCACTGATCACGTGCATCGCGCATGCACTGATGACGTGGCTGTTCGGGCACTGATCACGTGTTTATCAGGCAGTGATCAGTGACTGACAGGCGCTGATCAGGGGACTGTGCACGCACTGATCAGGTGGCTGATCAGGAACTGACCACCTGACCGCGCATGCAGTGATCACGTGGCTGGTCGTTCACTGATCACGTGTTTATCATACGGTGATCACGTGACTGAGAGGCGCTGATCACGTGACTGTGCCGTCAGTGATCACGTGGCTGAGCAGGCACTGATATCGTGACTGAGCATGCACTGATCATGTGCCGGGAGCCGGGGAGGCATTCCACTCTGGACAAAGGTCATGAGGAAGGAGGCCCGGCATACGCAAATGCGGGATCGAGCCTCAGGAGTCCACCCGGATATTCTCGAGCATCTCCCCCAAAAACCGGAGTCTGCCTACTGTATTGCTTTGTGCTCTCACCTCTGATTTCACTGGGGGCTGTCCCCCACCACCATCTCGCTCTCTGTCAAAGAGTTAACTTACAGCTCCAATTCATAAAGTTCCTTGTCATTCTTCCCTTTAACTTCCAGCTGAGTCTCCATCTGGAGCGCGGAACCCACCACGCTTACTAATTATGCCTGGGCTGCTAAGACCCACTCGAGAAGGTGTCTAGGGTGAGGCACCTTCGCTATTCGAGAGGGCGCCTGCGGCCTACGTAAGTGGTGCAAACTTCTTGTCTTGAAGTTTGATTGGTCTTCCGCGTAAACCAAGCTACTCAGTCTCTTTTCTCCACCGAATTTTCCTACTGAGCTCTCCTCATACTATTATTCTTGACATCTCTGATTAGCATATAAATAGTCGCCTAGGCCATCTCTCCTTCGAATACCCTGGATCAGTTGGGGCTGGTCCCCGGCAGGTGGCGACCGAACAGGGACCTCAGGAGGCAATACTCAAAGAGCTGAGCAGACACGAACCACGCAATCAGCAGGCAATAAGCATGGAGCTCAGCAGTGACGAATCATGCTGCTCAACTGGCAATAATCAAGCACGTGACCAGGCAGGAATCACGCAGCTCAGCTGGCAATTGTCAAGCAGATGAGCCGACAGGAATCACGCAGCTCAGCTGGCAATTGTCATGCAGATGAGCCGGCAGGAATCACGCAGCTCAGCAGGCCCTGATCACGTGACTCTGCAGGCACTGATCACGTGGCTGATCAAGTCCAGATCACGTGACTGAGCATGCACTGATCACGTGGCTATCATGCACTGATGACGTGACTGCGCATGCACTGATGACGTGGCTGATCGGGCACTGATCACATGGCTCATCATGCACTGATCACGTGTTTATCAGGCAATGATCAGTGACTGACAGGCGCTGATCATGGGACTGTGCACGCACTGATCACGTGGCTATCATGCACTGATCACGTGACTGCGCATGCACTGATGACGTGGCTGTTCGGGCACTGATCACGTGTTTATCAGGCAGTGATCACTGACTGACAGGCGCTGATCAGGGGACTGTGCACGCACTGATCAGGTGGCTGATCAGGAACTGACCACCTGACCCCGCATGCAGTGATCACGTGGCTGGTCGTTCACTGATCACGTGTTTATCATACGGTGATCACGTGACTGAGAGGCGCTGATCACGTGACCGTGCCGTCAGTGATCACGTGGCTGAGCAGGCACTGATATCGTGACTGAGCATGCACTGATCATGTGCCGGGAGCCGGGGAGGCATTCCACTCTGGACAAAGGTCATGAGGAAGGAGGCTCGGCATACGCAAATGCGGGATCGAGCCTCAGGAGTCCACCCGGATATTCTCGAGCATCTCCCCCCAAAAACCGGAGTCTGCCTACTGTATTGCTTTGTGCTCTCACCTCTGATTTCACTGGGGGCTGTCCCCCACCACCATCTCGCTCTTCTGTCAAAGAGTTAACTTACAGCTCCAATTCATAAAGTTCCTTGTCATTCTTCCCTTTAACTTCCAGCTGAGTCTCCATCTGGAGCGCGGAACCCACCACGCTTACTAATTATGCCTGGGCTGCTAAGACCCACTCGAGAAGGTGTCTAGGGTGAGGCACCTTTCGCTATTCGAGAGGGCGCCTGCGGCCTACGTAAGTGGTGCAAACTTCTTGTCTTGAAGTTTGATTGGTCTTCCGCGTAAACCAAGCTACTCAGTCTCTTTTCTCCACCGAATTTTCCTACTGAGCTCTCCTCATACTATTATTCTTGACATCTCTGATTAGCATATAAATAGTCGCCTAGGCCATCTCTCCTTCGAATACCCTGGATCAGTTGGGGCTGGTCCCCGGCAGGTGGCGACCGAACAGGGACCTCAGGAGGCGATACTCAAAGAGCTGAGCAGACACGAACCACGCAATCAGCAGGCAATAAGCATGGAGCTCAGCAGTGACGAATCATGCTGCTCAACTGGCAATAATCAAGCACGTGACCAGGCAGGAATCACGCAGCTCAGCTGGCAATTGTCAAGCAGATGAGCCGACAGGAATCACGCAGCTCAGCTGGCAATTGTCATGCAGATGAGCCGGCAGGAATCACGCAGCTCAGCAGGCCCTGATCACGTGACTCTGCAGGCACTGATCACGTGGCTGATCAAGTCCAGATCACGTGACTGAGCATGCACTGATCACGTGGCTATCATGCACTGATGACGTGACTGCGCATGCACTGATGACGTGGCTGATCGGGCACTGATCACATGGCTCATCATGCACTGATCACGTGTTTATCAGGCAATCGATCAGTGACTGACAGGCGCTGATCATGGGACTGTGCACGCACTGATCACGTGGCTATCATGCACTGATCACGTGACTGCGCATGCACTGATGACGTGGCCGTGCACTGATCACGTGTATCAGGCAATGATCAGTGACAGGCGCGATCATGGGACGTGCACGCACTGATCACGTGGCTATCATGCACTGATCACGTGATCGATGCACTGATGACGTTGTTCGGGCACTGATCACGTGTTTATCAGGCAGTGATCAGTGACTGACAGGCGCTGATCAGGGGACTGTGCACGCACTGATCAGGTGGCTGATCAGGAACTGACCACCTGACTGCGCATGCAGTGATCACGTGGCTGGTCGTTCACTGATCACGTGTTTATCATACGGTGATCACGTGACTGAGAGGCGCTGATCACGTGACTGTGCCGTCAGTGATCACGTGGCTGAGCAGGCACTGATATCGTGACTGAGCATGCACTGATCATGTGCCGGGAGCCGGGGAGGCATTCCACTCTGGACAAAGGTCATGAGGAAGGAGGCTCGGCATACGCAAATGCGGGATCGAGCCTCAGGAGTCCACCCGGATATTCTCGAGCATCTCCAAAAACCGGAGTCTGCCTACTGTATTGCTTTGTGCTCTCACCTCTGATTTCACTGGGGGCTGTCCCCCACCACCATCTCGCCTCTCTGTCAAAGAGTTAACTTACAGCTCCAATTCATAAAGTTCCTTGTCATTCTTCCCTTTAACTTCCAGCTGAGTCTCCATCTGGAGCGCGGAACCCACCACGCTTACTAATTATGCCTGGGCTGCTAAGACCCACTCGAGAAGGTGTCTAGGGTGAGGCACCTTCGCTATTCGAGAGGGCGCCTGCGGCCTACGTAAGTGGTGCGAAACTTCTTGTCTTGAAGTTTGATTGGTCTTCCGCGTAAACCAAGCTACTCAGTCTCTTTTCTCCACCGAATTTTCCTACTGAGCTCTCCTCATACTATTATTCTTGACATCTCTGATTAGCATATAAATAGTCGCCTAGGCCATCTCTCCTTCGAATACCCTGGATCAGTTGGGGCTGGTCCCCGGCAGGTGGCGACCGAACAGGGACCTCAGGAGGCAATACTCAAAGAGCTGAGCAGACACGAACCACGCAATCAGCAGGCAATAAGCATGGAGCTCAGCAGTGACGAATCATGCTGCTCAACTGGCAATAATCAAGCACGTGACCAGGCAGGAATCACGCAGCTCAGCTGGCAATTGTCAAGCAGATGAGCCGACAGGAATCACGCAGCTCAGCTGGCAATTGTCATGCAGATGAGCCGGCAGGAATCACGCAGCTCAGCAGGCCCTGATCACGTGACTCTGCAGGCACTGATCACGTGGCTGATCAAGTCCAGATCACGTGACTGAGCATGCACTGATCACGTGGCTATCATGCACTGATGACGTGACTGCGCATGCACTGATGACGGCTGATCGGGCACTGATCACATGGCTCATCATGCACTGATCACGTTTATCAGGCAATGATCAGTGACTGACAGGCTGATCATGGGACTGTGCACGCACTGATCACGTAGCTATCATGCACTGATCACGTGACTGGCATGCACTGATGACGTGGCTGTTCGGCACTGATCACGTGTTTATCAGGCAATGATCAGTGACTGACAGGCGCTGATCATGGGACTGTGCACGCACTGATCACGTGGCTATCATGCACTGATCACGTGACTGCGCATGCACTGATGACGTGGCTGTTCGGGCACTGATCACGTGTTTATCAGGCAGTGATCAGTGACTGACAGGCGCTGATCAGGGGACTGTGCACGCACTGATCAGGTGGCTGATCAGGAACTGACCACCTGACCGCGCATGCAGTGATCACGTGGCTGGTCGTTCACTGATCACGTGTTTATCATACGGTGATCACGTGACTGAGAGGCGCTGATCACGTGACTGTGCCGTCAGTGATCACGTGGCTGAGCAGGCACTGATATCGTGACTGAGCATGCACTGATCATGTGCCGGGAGCCGGGGAGGCATTCCACTCTGGACAAAGGTCATGAGGAAGGAGGCTCGGCATACGCAAATGCGGGATCGAGCCTCAGGAGTCCACCCGGATATTCTCGAGCATCTCCCCCAAACCGGAGTCTGCCTACTGTATTGCTTTGTGCTCTCACCTCTGATTTCACTGGGGGCTGTCCCCCACCACCATCTCGCTCTCTCTGTCAAAGAGTTAACTTACAGCTCCAATTCATAAAGTTCCTTGTCATTCTTCCCTTTAACTTCCAGCTGAGTCTCCATCTGGAGCGCGGAACCCACCACGCTTACTAATTATGCCTGGGCTGCTAAGACCCACTCGAGAAGGTGTCTAGGGTGAGGCACCTTTCGCTATTCGAGAGGGCGCCTGCGGCCTACGTAAGTGGTGCAAACTTCTTGTCTTGAAGTTTGATTGGTCTTCCGCGTAAACCAAGCTACTCAGTCTCTTTTCTCCACCGAATTTTCCTACTGAGCCTCCTCATACTATTATTCTTGACATCTCTGATTAGCATATAAATAGTCGCCTAGGCCATCTCTCCTTCGAATACCCTGGATCAGTTGGGGCTGGTCCCCGGCAGGTGGCGACCGAACAGGGACCTCAGGAGGCAATACTCAAAGAGCTGAGCAGACACGAACCACGCAATCAGCAGGCAATAAGCATGGAGCTCAGCAGTGACGAATCATGCTGCTCAACTGGCAATAATCAAGCACGTGACCAGGCAGGAATCACGCAGCTCAGCTGGCAATTGTCAAGCAGATGAGCCGACAGGAATCACGCAGCTCAGCTGGCAATTGTCATGCAGATGAGCCGGCAGGAATCACGCAGCTCAGCAGGCCCTGATCACGTGACTCTGCAGGCACTGATCACGTGGCTGATCAAGTCCAGATCACGTGACTGAGCATGCACTGATCACGTGGCTATCATGCACTGATGACGTGACTGCGCATGCACTGATGACGTGGCTGATCGGGCACTGATCACATGGCTCATCATGCACTGATCACGTGTTTATCAGGCAATGATCAGTGACTGACAGGCGCTGATCATGGGACTGTGCACGCACTGATCACGTGGCTATCATGCACTGATCACGTGACTGCGCATGCACTGATGACGTGGCTGTTCGGGCACTGATCACGTGTTTATCAGGCAGTGATCAGTGACTGACAGGCGCTGATCAGGGGACTGTGCACGCACTGATCAGGTGGCTGATCAGGAACTGACCACCTGACCGCGCATGCAGTGATCACGTGGCTGGTCGCTCACTGATCACGTGTTTATCATACGGTGATCACGTGACTGAGAGGCGCTGATCACGTGACTGTGCCGTCAGTGATCACGTGGCTGAGCAGGCACTGATATCGTGACTGAGCATGCACTGATCATGTGCCGGGAGCCGGGGAGGCATTCCACTCTGGACAAAGGTCATGAGGAAGGAGGCTCGGCATACGCAAATGCGGGATCGAGCCTCAGGAGTCCACCCGGATATTCTCGAGCATCTCCCCCAAAAAACCGGAGTCTGCCTACTGTATTGCTTTGTGCTCTCACCTCTGATTTCACTGGGGGCTGTCCCCCACCACCATCTCGCTCTCTCTGTCAAAGAGTTAACTTACAGCTCCAATTCATAAAGTTCCTTGTCATTCTTCCCTTTAACTTCCAGCTGAGTCTCCATCTGGAGCGCGGAACCCACCACGCTTACTAATTATGCCTGGGCTGCTAAGACCCACTCGAGAAGGTGTCTAGGGTGAGGCACCTTTCGCTATTCGAGAGGGCGCCTGCGGCCTACGTAAGTGGTGCAAACTTCTTGTCTTGAAGTTTGATTGGTCTTCCGCGTAAACCAAGCTACTCAGTCTCTTTTCCTCCACCGAATTTTCCTACTGAGCTCTCCTCATACTATTATTCTTGACATCTCTGATTAGCATATAAATAGTCGCCTAGGCCATCTCTCCTTCGAATACCCTGGATCAGTTGGGGCTGGTCCCCGGCAGGTGGCGACCGAACAGGGACCTCAGGAGGCAATACTCAAAGAGCTGAGCAGACACGAACCACGCAATCAGCAGGCAATAAGCATGGAGCTCAGCAGTGACGAATCATGCTGCTCAACTGGCAATAATCAAGCACGTGACCAGGCAGGAATCACGCAGCTCAGCTGGCAATTGTCAAGCAGATGAGCCGACAGGAATCACGCAGCTCAGCTGGCAATTGTCATGCAGATGAGCCGGCAGGAATCACGCAGCTCAGCAGGCCCTGATCACGTGACTCTGCAGGCACTGATCACGTGGCTGATCAAGTCCAGATCACGTGACTGAGCATGCACTGATCACGTGGCTATCATGCACTGATGACGTGACTGCGCATGCACTGATGACGTGGCTGATCGGGCACTGATCACATGGCTCATCATGCACTGATCACGTGTTTATCAGGCAATGATCAGTGACTGACAGGCGCTGATCATGGGACTGTGCACGCACTGATCACGTGGCTATCATGCACTGATCACGTGACTGCGCATGCACTGATGACGTGGCTGTTCGGGCACTGATCACGTGTTTATCAGGCAGTGATCAGTGACTGACAGGCGCTGATCAGGGGACTGTGCACGCACTGATCAGGTGGCTGATCAGGAACTGACCACCTGACCGCGCATGCAGTGATCACGTGGCTGGTCGCTCACTGATCACGTGTTTATCATACGGTGATCACGTGACTGAGAGGCGCTGATCACGTGACTGTGCCGTCAGTGATCACGTGGCTGAGCAGGCACTGATATCGTGACTGAGCATGCACTGATCATGTGCCGGGAGCCGGGGAGGCATTCCACTCTGGACAAAGGTCATGAGGAAGGAGGCTCGGCATACGCAAATGCGGGATCGAGCCTCAGGAGTCCACCCGGATATTCTCGAGCATCTCCCCCCAAAAAAACCGGAGTCTGCCTACTGTATTGCTTTGTGCTCTCACCTCTGATTTCACTGGGGGCTGTCCCCCACCACCATCTCGCTCTCTCTGTCAAAGAGTTAACTTACAGCTCCAATTCATAAAGTTCCTTGTCATTCTTCCCTTTAACTTCCAGCTGAGTCTCCATCTGGAGCGCGGAACCCACCACGCTTACTAATTATGCCTGGGCTGCTAAGACCCACTCGAGAAGGTGTCTAGGGTGAGGCACCTTTCGCTATTCGAGAGGGCGCCTGCGGCCTACGTAAGTGGTGCAAACTTCTTGTCTTGAAGTTTGATTGGTCTTCCGCGTAAACCAAGCTACTCAGTCTCTTTTCTCCACCGAATTTTCCTACTGAGCTCTCCTCATACTATTATTCTTGACATCTCTGATTAGCATATAAATAGTCGCCTAGGCCATCTCTCCTTCGAATACCCTGGATCAGTTGGGGCTGGTCCCCGGCAGGTGGCGACCGAACAGGGACCTCAGGAGGCAATACTCAAAGAGCTGAGCAGACACGAACCACGCAATCAGCAGGCAATAAGCATGGAGCTCAGCAGTGACGAATCATGCTGCTCAACTGGCAATAATCAAGCACGTGACCAGGCAGGAATCACGCAGCTCAGCTGGCAATTGTCAAGCAGATGAGCCGACAGGAATCACGCAGCTCAGATGGCAATTGTCATGCAGATGAGCCGGCAGGAATCACGCAGCTCAGCAGGCCCTGATCACGTGACTCTGCAGGCACTGATCACGTGGCTGATCAAGTCCAGATCACGTGACTGAGCATGCACTGATCACGTGGCTATCATGCACTGATGACGTGACTGCGCATGCACTGATGACGTGGCTGATCGGGCACTGATCACATGGCTCATCATGCACTGATCACGTGTTTATCAGGCAATGATCAGTGACTGACAGGCGCTGATCATGGGACTGTGCACGCACTGATCACGTGGCTATCATGCACTGATCACGTGACTGCGCATGCACTGATGACGTGGCTGTTCGGGCACTGATCACGTGTTTATCAGGCAGTGATCAGTGACTGACAGGCGCTGATCAGGGGACTGTGCACGCACTGATCAGGTGGCTGATCAGGAACTGACCACCTGACCGCGCATGCAGTGATCACGTGGCTGGTCGTTCACTGATCACGTGTTTATCATACGGTGATCACGTGACTGAGAGGCGCTGATCACGTGACTGTGCCGTCAGTGATCACGTGGCTGAGCAGGCACTGATATCGTGACTGAGCATGCACTGATCATGTGCCGGGAGCCGGGGAGGCATTCCACTCTGGACAAAGGTCATGAGGAAGGAGGCTCGGCATACGCAAATGCGGGATCGAGCCTCAGGAGTCCACCCGGATATTCTCGAGCATCTCCCCCCAAAAAAACCGGAGTCTGCCTACTGTATTGCTTTGTGCTCTCACCTCTGATTTCACTGGGGGCTGTCCCCCACCACCATCTCGCTCTCTCTGTCAAAGAGTTAACTTACAGCTCCAATTCATAAAGTTCCTTGTCATTCTTCCCTTTAACTTCCAGCTGAGTCTCCATCTGGAGCGCGGAACCCACCACGCTTACTAATTATGCCTGGGCTGCTAAGACCCACTCGAGAAGGTGTCTAGGGTGAGGCACCTTTCGCTATTCGAGAGGGCGCCTGCGGCCTACGTAAGTGGTGCAAACTTCTTGTCTTGAAGTTTGATTGGTCTTCCGCGTAAACCAAGCTACTCAGTCTCTTTTCTCCACCGAATTTTCCTACTGAGCTCTCCTCATACTATTATTCTTGACATCTCTGATTAGCATATAAATAGTCGCCTAGGCCATCTCTCCTTCGAATACCCTGGATCAGTTGGGGCTGGTCCCCGGCAGGTGGCGACCGAACAGGGACCTCAGGAGGCGATACTCAAAGAGCTGAGCAGACACGAACCACGCAATCAGCAGGCAATAAGCATGGAGCTCAGCAGTGACGAATCATGCTGCTCAACTGGCAATAATCAAGCACGTGACCAGGCAGGAATCACGCAGCTCAGCTGGCAATTGTCAAGCAGATGAGCCGACAGGAATCACGCAGCTCAGATGGCAATTGTCATGCAGATGAGCCGGCAGGAATCACGCAGCTCAGCAGGCCCTGATCACGTGACTCTGCAGGCACTGATCACGTGGCTGATCAAGTCCAGATCACGTGACTGAGCATGCACTGATCACGTGGCTATCATGCACTGATGACGTGACTGCGCATGCACTGATGACGTGGCTGATCGGGCACTGATCACATGGCTCATCATGCACTGATCACGTGTTTATCAGGCAATGATCAGTGACTGACAGGCGCTGATCATGGGACTGTGCACGCACTGATCACGTGGCTATCATGCACTGATCACGTGACTGCGCATGCACTGATGACGTGGCTGTTCGGGCACTGATCACGTGTTTATCAGGCAGTGATCAGTGACTGACAGGCGCTGATCAGGGACTGTGCACGCACTGATCAGGTGGCTGATCAGGAACTGACCACCTGACCGCGCATGCAGTGATCACGTGGCTGGTCGTTCACTGATCACGTGTTTATCATACGGTGATCACGTGACTGAGAGGCGCTGATCACGTGACTGTGCCGTCAGTGATCACGTGGCTGAGCAGGCACTGATATCGTGACTGAGCATGCACTGATCATGTGCCGGGAGCCGGGGAGGCATTCCACTCTGGACAAAGGTCATGAGGAAGGAGGCTCGGCATACGCAAATGCGGGATCGAGCCTCAGGAGTCCACCCGGATATTCTCGAGCATCTCCCCCCAAAAACCAGAGTCTGCCTACTGTATTGCTTTGTGCTCTCACCTCTGATTTCACTGGGGCTGTCCCCCACCACCATCTCGCTCTCTCTGTCAAAGAGTTAACTTACAGCTCCAATTCATAAAGTTCCTTGTCATTCTTCCCTTTAACTTCCAGCTGAGTCTCCATCTGGAGCGCGGAACCCACCACGCTTACTAATTATGCCTGGGCTGCTAAGACCCACTCGAGAAGGTGTCTAGGGTGAGGCACCTTTCGCTATTCGAGAGGGCGCCTGCGGCCTACGTAAGTGGTGCAAACTTCTTGTCTTGAAGTTTGATTGGTCTTCCGCGTAAACCAAGCTACTCAGTCTCTTTTCTCCACCGAATTTTCCTACTGAGCTCTCCTCATACTATTATTCTTGACATCTCTGATTAGCATATAAATAGTCGCCTAGGCCATCTCTCCTTCGAATACCCTGGATCAGTTGGGGCTGGTCCCCGGCAGGTGGCGACCGAACAGGGACCTCAGGAGGCGATACTCAAAGAGCTGAGCAGACACGAACCACGCAATCAGCAGGCAATAAGCATGGAGCTCAGCAGTGACGAATCATGCTGCTCAACTGGCAATAATCAAGCACGTGACCAGGCAGGAATCACGCAGCTCAGCTGGCAATTGTCAAGCAGATGAGCCGACAGGAATCACGCAGCTCAGCTGGCAATTGTCATGCAGATGAGCCGGCAGGAATCACGCAGCTCAGCAGGCCCTGATCACGTGACTCTGCAGGCACTGATCACGTGGCTGATCAAGTCCAGATCACGTGACTGAGCATGCACTGATCACGTGGCTATCATGCACTGATGACGTGACTGCGCATGCACCGATGACGTGGCTGATCAGGCACTGATCACATGGCTCATCATGCACTGATCACGTGTTTATCAGGCAATGATCAGTGACTGACAGGCGCTGATCATGGGACTGTGCACGCACCGATCACGTGGCTATCATGCACTGATCACGTGACTGCGCATGCACTGATGACGTGGCTGTTCGGGCACTGATCACGCGTTTATCAGGCAGTGATCAGTGACTGACAGGCGCTGATCAGGGGACTGTGCACGCACTGATCAGGTGGCTGATCAGGAACTGACCACCCGACCGCGCATGCAGTGATCACGTGGCTGGTCGCTCACTGATCACGCGTTTATCATACGGTGATCACGTGACTGAGAGGCGCTGATCACGTGACTGTGCCGTCAGTGATCACGTGGCTGAGCAGGCACTGATATCGTGACTGAGCATGCACTGATCATGTGCCGGGAGCCGGGGAGGCATTCCACTCTGGACAAAGGTCGTGAGGAAGGAGGCTCGGCATACGCAAATGCGGGATCGAGCCTCAGGAGTCCACCCGGATATTCTCGAGCATCTCCCCCCAAAAAAACCGGAGTCTGCCTACTGTATTGCTTTGTGCTCTCACCTCTGATTTCACTGGGGGCTGTCCCCCACCACCATCTCGCTCTCTCTGTCAAAGAGTTAACTTACAGCTCCAATTCATAAAGTTCCTTGTCATTCTTCCCTTTAACTTCCAGCTGAGTCTCCATCTGGAGCGCGGAACCCACCACGCTCACTAATTATGCCTGGGCTGCTAAGACCCACTCGAGAAGGTGTCTAGGGTGAGGCACCTTTCGCTATTCGAGAGGCGCCTGCGGCCTACGTAAGTGGTGCAAACTTCTTGTCTTGAAGTTTGATTGGTCTTCGCGTAAACCAAGCTACTCAGTCTCTTTTCTCCACCGAATTTTCCTACTGAGCTCTCCTCATACTATTATTCTTGACATCTCTGATTAGCATATAAATAGTCGCCTAGGCCATCTCTCCTTCGAATACCCTGGATCAGCTGGGGCTGGTCCCCGGCAGGTGGCGACCGAACAGGGACCTCAGGAGGCAATACTCAAAGAGCTGAGCAGACACGAACCACGCAATCAGCAGGCAATAAGCATGGAGCTCAGCAGTGACGAATCATGCTGCTCAACTGGCAATAATCAAGCACGTGACCAGGCAGGAATCACGCAGCTCAGCTGGCAATTGTCAAGCAGATGAGCCGACAGGAATCACGCAGCTCAGATGGCAATTGTCATGCAGATGAGCCGGCAGGAATCACGCAGCTCAGCAGGGCCTGATCACGTGACTCTGCAGGCACTGATCACGTGGCTGATCAAGTCCAGATCACGTGACTGAGCATGCACTGATCACGTGGCTATCATGCACTGATGACGTGACCGCGCATGCACTGATGACGTGGCTGATCGGGCACTGATCACATGGCTCATCATGCACTGATCACGTGTTTATCAGGCAATGATCAGTGACTGACAGGCGCTGATCATGGGACTGTGCACGCACCGATCACGTGGCTATCATGCACTGATCACGTGACCGCGCATGCACTGATGACGTGGCTGTTCGGGCACTGATCACGTGTTTATCAGGCAGTGATCAGTGACTGACAGGCGCTGATCAGGGGACTGTGCACGCACTGATCAGGTGGCTGATCAGGAACTGACCACCTGACCGCGCATGCAGTGATCACGTGGCTGGTCGCTCACTGATCACGTGTTTATCATACGGTGATCACGTGACTGAGAGGCGCTGATCACGTGACTGTGCCGTCAGTGATCACGTGGCTGAGCAGGCACTGATATCGTGACTGAGCATGCACTGATCATGTGCCGGGAGCCGGGGAGGCATTCCACTCTGGACAAAGGTCATGAGGAAGGAGGCTCGGCATACGCAAATGCGGGATCGAGCCTCAGGAGTCCACCCGGATATTCTCGAGCATCTCCCCCAAAACCAGAGTCTGCCTACTGTATTGCTTTGTGCTCTCACCTCTGATTTCACTGGGGGCTGTCCCCCACCACCATCTCGCTCTCTCTGTCAAAGAGTTAACTTACAGCTCCAATTCATAAAGTTCCTTGTCATTCTTCCCTTTAACTTCCAGCTGAGTCTCCATCTGGAGCGCGGAACCCACCACGCTTACTAATTATGCCTGGGCTGCTAAGACCCACTCGAGAAGGTGTCTAGGGTGAGGCACCTTTCGCTATTCGAGAGGGCGCCTGCGGCCTACGTAAGTGGTGCAAACTTCTTGTCTTGAAGTTTGATTGGTCTTCCGCGTAAACCAAGCTACTCAGTCTCTTTTCTCCACCGAATTTTCCTACTGAGCTCTCCTCATACTATTATTCTTGACATCTCTGATTAGCATATAAATAGTCGCCTAGGCCATCTCTCCTTCGAATACCCTGGATCAGTTGGGGCTGGTCCCCGGCAGGTGGCGACCGAACAGGGACCCCAGGAGGCAATACTCAAAGAGCTGAGCAGACACGAACCACGCAATCAGCAGGCAATAAGCATGGAGCTCAGCAGTGACGAATCATGCTGCTCAACTGGCAATAATCAAGCACGTGACCAGGCAGGAATCACGCAGCTCAGCTGGCAATTGTCAAGCAGATGAGCCGACAGGAATCACGCAGCTCAGATGGCAATTGTCATGCAGATGAGCCGGCAGGAATCACGCAGCTCAGCAGGCCCTGATCACGTGACTCTGCAGGCACTGATCACGTGGCTGATCAAGTCCAGATCACGTGACTGAGCATGCACTGATCACGTGGCTATCATGCACTGCATGACGTGACTGCGCATGCACTGATGACGTGGCTGATCGGGCACTGATCACATGGCTCATCATGCACTGATCACGTGTTTATCAGGCAATGATCAGTGACTGACAGGCGCTGATCATGGGACTGTGCACGCACTGATCACGTGGCTATCATGCACTGATCACGGATGCGCATGCACTGATGACGTGGCTGTTCGGGCACTGATCACGGTTTATCAGGCAGTGATCAGTGACTGACAGGCTGATCAGGGACTGTGCACGCACTGATCAGGTGGCTGATCAGGAACTGACCACCTGACCGCGCATGCAGTGATCACGTGGCTGGTCGCTCACTGATCACGTGTTTATCATACGGTGATCACGTGACTGAGAGGCGCTGATCACGTGACTGTGCCGTCAGTGATCACGTGGCTGAGCAGGCACTGATATCGTGACTGAGCATGCACTGATCATGTGCCGGGAGCCGGGGAGGCATTCCACTCTGACAAAGGTCATGAGGAAGGAGGCTCGGCATACGCAAATGCGGGATCGAGCCTCAGGAGTCCACCCGGATATTCTCGAGCATCTCCCCCCAAAAACCGGAGTCTGCCTACTGTATTGCTTTGTGCTCTCACCTCTGATTTCACTGGGGCTGTCCCCCACCACCATCTCGCTCTCTCTGTCAAAGAGTTAACTTACAGCTCCAATTGCATAAAGTTCCTTGTCATTCTCCCTTTAACTTCCAGCTGAGTCTCCATCTGGAGCGCGGAACCCACCACGCTTACTAATTATGCCTGGGCTGCTAAGACCCACTCGAGAAGGTGTCTAGGGTGAGGCACCTTTCGCTATTCGAGAGGGCGCCTGCGGCCTACGTAAGTGGTGCAAACTTTGTCTTGAAGTTTGATTGGTCTTCCGCAAACCAAGCTACTCAGTCTCTTTTCCACCGAATTTTCCTACTGAGCTCTCCTCATACTATTATTCTTGACATCTCTGATTAGCATATAAATAGTCGCCTAGGCCATCTCTCCTTCGAATACCCTGGATCAGTTGGGGCTGGTCCCCGGCAGGTGGCGACCGAACAGGGACCTCAGGAGGCAATACTCAAAGAGCTGAGCAGACACGAACCACGCAATCAGCAGGCAATAAGCATGAGCTCAGCAGTGACGAATCATGCTGCTCAACTGGCAATAATCAAGCACGTGACCAGGCAGGAATCACGCAGCTCAGCTGGCAATTGTCAAGCAGATGAGCCGACAGGAATCACGCAGCTCAGCTGGCAATTGTCATGCAGATGAGCCGGCAGGAATCACGCAGCTCAGCAGGCCCTGATCACGTGACTCTGCAGGCACTGATCACGTGGCTGATCAAGTCCAGATCACGTGACTGAGCATGCACTGATCACGTGGCTATCATGCACTGATGACGTGACTGCGCATGCACTGATGACGTGGCTGATCGGGCACTGATCACATGGCTCATCATGCACTGATCACGTGTTTATCAGGCAATGACAGTGGACTGACAGCGCTGATCATGGGACTGTGCACGCACTGATCACGGCTATCATGCACTGATCACGTGACTGCGCATGCACTGATGACGGCTGTTCGGGCACTATCACGTTTATCAGGCAGTGATCACGTGACTGATCACGCTGATCACGTGACTGATCATGCACTGATCACGTGACTGATCATGAACTGATCATGAGCTTACATGCACTGATCACGTGGCTGATCATGCAATGGTAATGTACTGATCATGCACTGATCACGTGGATAACACATACACTGATCATGTGACTGATCATGGTGACTGCTGCTATCATGCACTGCTCCTTGACGTACTGATCATGCACTGATCAGCGAGTTACCATGTACTGGTCACGCGGATGATCATACACTGATCACATAATTGATCATACTGACGTTGTGCACTTGATCATGCACTGATCACGTGACTGATCATGCACTGATCACGTGACTGATCAGGCACTGATCTCGTTTCTATCATGCACGGTTCACGTGGCTGATCATGCACTGATCATGAGCTACTGCATGTACTGATCACGTGGATCATGCACTGGTCACGCACTGATCATGCACTGATCACGTGGCTGATCATGCACTGATCCTGACTGATCATGCACTGCTCCCCTGGCTGGTCATGCAATGATCACTGAGTACTATATACCAGTCACGACGATCATGCACAGATCACGAATGATCATGCACTGTTCACGCGACTGATCATGTACAGATCACGGACTGATCATGCACTGATCACGTGGCTATCATGGCTCCTTTCACGTGGGTGATCATGCAATGATCACGTAGGTACCATGTACTGGTCACCTGACTGATCATGCACTGATCATGTAATTGATCATGCACTGATCACGTGGCTCATCAGCACTGATCACGTGGCTGATCATGCACCGATCACGTACTACCATGCACTGATTACGTGGCTGTTCATACACTTTTCACGTGGCTGGTCATGCACAGATCACGTGACTAATCATGAACTGATCCTGCGGGCTATCATGCAATGATCACGTGATTGATCATACACTGTTCACGTTGCTGATCAGCAGATCACGTGACTAATCGTGAACTTAACACGTGGCTATAATTCACTGATCACGAATATCATGCACTGATCACGTGGCTGATCAGGCACTGATCACGTGATTGATCTGCACTGATCAGCGAGGTATCATGCACTGATCACGTGGCTGATCATGCACTGATCACGCAGTTCTGATCGCACTGATCACCATTGATCATGCACTGCTCACGAGCTGATCATGCACTGACCACGTGTCATATCATGCTGTGCTCACGTGATTGATCCTGCACTGATCACGATCATGTACTGGTCACGTGCCTGATCATGTAACGGTAACGTAATTGTGATCATGCATGATCACATGACTGATCATGTACTGATCACGTGATTGATCATGCACTGATCACGTGGTATCATGCACTGCTCACGTGGCTGATCACAATGTTCACGTAGCTACCATGTACTGGTCACATGACTGATCATGCACTGATCACCTAATTGATCATGCACTGATCAAGTGGCTGATCATACACTGATCACGTGACTGATCATGCACTCTTCACGTGACTCATCATGCACTGATCACGTGGCTATCATGCACTGATCACGTGGCTGATCATACACTGATCACCTGACTGATCATGCACTGATCACGTGACTGATCATGCACTGATCATGGATATCATGCACTGATCACGTGTTTGATCATGCACTGTTCACGTGTCTGACCATGCACTGCTCACGGGCTGATCAGCACACTGTTCACGTAAGTGATCATGCACTGATCACGTGGATATCATGCACTGATCACGTGGCTGAACATGCACTGATCACGGGCTGATCATACACCTGTCACGTGACTGATCATGCACTGATCACGTGGCATCATGCGCACTGATCACGTGGGTGATCATACACTGCTCGTCGCACGACGTCATGCAGATCAGGTGGCTATCATGCACTTATCACCTGGCTGGTCATGCAATGATCACTGAAGTACTATATATTACTGCACGTGACTGATCATGCACAGATCACGTAAACGATCATGCACTGTTCACGTGACTGATCATGCACTGATCACGTGACTGATCATGCACTGATCACTGGCTATCATGCACTGCTCACGTGGCTGATCATGCAATGGTAACGAGGCAACCAGGTACTGGCCGCCTGACTGATCATGCACTGATCACGACCAATAATCCTGCACTGATCACGTGACTCATCATGCACCATCGCAGCGGCTGATCACATGATCACGTGACTGATCGTGCACTGATCTGCGTGGTTATCATGCAGTGATCACGTGGTATCATTCACTGATCATGCACTTCCTGACCAAGCTACCGCTGATCACACGATCACGGACTGATCATGCACTGATCACGTATATCATGCACTGATCACGTGGCTATCATGCACTGATCACGTGCTGATCATGCAATGATCGTGGCTACCATGCACTGGTCACGTGACTGATCTTGCACTGATCACGTAATTGATCATGCACTGATCACGTGGCTATCATGCACTGAACACGCTGAACATGCACTGTTCACGTGGCTGATCACACACTGATCACGTGACATCATGCACTGATCACGGGCATGCATGCACTGATCACTTGGCTAATCATACTCTGCTCACGTAACTCATCATGCACACATCACGTTCTATCATGCACTGCTCACGTGGCTCATCACGGAATGATCACGCAGCTACCATGCCCTGATCACGTGACTGATCATGCACAGATCACGTCAATGATCATGCACCGTTCACGTGATGATCATGTACTGATCACGGACTGATCACACTGATCACGGCCTGATCATGCACTGATCACGTAATTGATCATGCACTTATCACTTGGCTGATCATGCACTGATCATGGCTCGTGGCTGATCATGCACTGATCACGTGACTGATTATGCACTGATCACGTGACTGATCACACTGATCACGTGGCTGATCATGCACTGATCACTGGCTGCTCATACACTGATCACGTGGCTGATCATGCACTGATCACGTGACTGATCATGTACAGATCACGTGAAGGATCATGCACTGATCACGGGCTATCATGCACTGATCACGGATTGCACTGATCACGTGGCTGATCACACACGGACACATTGACTGATCATGCACTGATCACGTGGCTATCATGCACTGATCGCGTGCATCATGCACTGATCAGTGGCTGATCAGGCACTGATCACGTAGCTACCATGTACTGATCATGTGACTGTTCATGCACTGATCAGGTACTGATCATGCACTGATCTGCGTGACTGACGTGCACTGATCACGTGGCTGATCATGCCCAGATCACGCGACTGATCACACTGATCACGTGGCTATCATGCACTGCTCACGTGGCTGATCATGCACTGATCACGTGGCTATCATGCACTGATCACGTGACTGATCATGCACTGATCACATGATTGATCATGCACTGATCACCTGGCTTATCATGCATTGATCATGTGACTGAACATGCGCTGATCATGTTTGCGGTGTCACATACACTGATCATGTGCCTCCGGAGGCAATGAACAAAGAGCTGAGTAGGCATGGAATCAATCAGCAGGCAATAATCGTGGAACTCAGCTGTGAGGAATCATCCTTCTTGCTGGCAACAATCAAGTAGATGAGCAGGCAGGGATTACAGACAGGTGGCAATTGTCAAGCAGATGACAGGCAGAATCGTGCCTCAGCTGGCAATTGTCAAGCAGATGAGCAGACAGTAATCACGCAGCTCAGCAGGCCCTGATCATGTGACTGAGCATGCACTGTTCACGTGGCTTATCACACACTGATCACGTGACTGATCATGCACAGATCATGTGGCTGATCATGCACTGATCACGTGGCTATCTTGCACTGATCACGTGGCTGATCATACACTGGCATATCCATGACTGATCATGCACTCATCACGTCGCTATCATGCACTGACTACATGGCAGACATGCACTGTTCACGTGGCTGATCATGCACTGATCACGTGGCTCATCATGCACTGATCACGTGACTGATCATGCACTGATCACGTGGCTGATCATGCACTGATCACGTGGCTATCATGCACTGCTCACGTGGCTGATCATGCAATGCCTGGGAAGCACTGATGTACTGCTCACGTGATGATCATGCACCGTTCACGTACTGATCGCACTGATCTGGCTGATCATGCACTGATCACGTGGCTATCATGCACTGATCACGTAGCTGATCATGCACTGATCACGTGCGGCTGTCATGCACTGATCACATGGGACTGATCACGCACTGATCACGTGACTGATCATGCACTGATCACGTGGCTGATCATGCACTGATCACGTGGCTGCCATCATGCACTGATCACGTGGCTGATCTTGTAATGATCACGTAGCCACATGCACTGGTCACGTGACTGATCATGCACTGATCACGTGATTGATCATGCACTGATCATGCACTGATCACGTGGCTGGTCATACACTGATCACGTGACTGATGATGCACTGATCACGCGACTGATCATGCACTGATCACGCGGTTATCATGCACTGATCACGTGGCTGGACATGCACTGATGACGTGCCTGGTCATGCACTGATCATGCTGACCATGCACTGACGTGGACTGACTGCACCATCACGTGACTGATCATGTGACTGACTGTGGCTATCATGCACCACTCACGTGGCTGATCATGCATGATCACGTACAGCTACCATGTACTGGTCACGTGACTGATCACACCATCATGACTGATCATGCACTGATCACGTGGCTGATCATGCACTGATCACGTGCCTGATCATGCACTGATCACGGACAGATCATGCACTGATCACGCGAGTACCATGCACTGGTCACGTGCTGATCATGCACTGATCACGTGGCTGATCATGCACTGATACCGTGATCGAGCATGGATCACACATGACTATCATGTAGTGATCCCGCACTTGAATGGCGTCTGATCATGTGACTGATCATGCGCTGATCATGTTGGCTGTCATACACTGATCATGTGCCTCTGGAGGCAATAAACAAAGAGCTGAGTAGGCTAGAATCAAACAGTCAGCAGGCAATAATCATGGAACTCAGGTGTGAGGAATCATGCTGCTCAGCTGGATAATCAAGCAGCTGAGCAGGCAGGAATGACGCAGCACAGCTGGCAATTGTCAAGCAGATGACAGGCAGGAATCGTGCAGCTCAGCTGCAGTCAAGCAGATGAGCAGACAGTAATCACGCAGCTCAGCAGGCCCTGATCACGTAACTGAGCATGCACTGTTCACGTGGCTGATCATACACTGATCACGTGATGATCATGCACTGATCATTCTGAGATCATGCACTGATCACGGCTGATCATACACTGTTCACGTCTGACCATGCACTGATCACGTGGCTGATCATACACTGATCAGGTGACTGATCATGCACTGATCACGTAGCTATCATTCACTGATCACGTGGCTGATCATGCACTGTTCACGCTGATCACACACCTATCACGTATCATATCATGCACTGATCCCGTGGCACTAATGCACTGATCACGTGGCTGATCATACTCTGCTCACGCAACTGATCATGCACATCACGTGGCTATCATGCACTGATCACGGCTGATCATGCAATGATCACGAAGCACCATGTACTGGTCACGTGACTGATCATGCACTGATCACGAATTGACCATGCACTGATCACCTGACTCATCATGCACTGATAACGCATGATCACACACTTTCAGACACGTGACTGATCATGCACTGATCACGTGGCTGATCATGCACTGATCACTGGCTGATCATGCACTGATCACGTGGCTGATCATGCACTGATCACGTGGCTGACCATGCACTGATCACGGCTGGCTATCATTGTCGCACGTAATGATCACACACCGATCACGTGACATCATGCACTGATCACGTACTCATGCACTGATCACGCACACATGTACTTTGCCGCCGCACTCATCATGCACTGATCACGTATCTATCATGCACTCATCACGTGTCATCATGAATGATCACAGTGTATACCATATACTGGTCACGGATGATCATACACAGATCAGTGATCATGCACTGTCACGTGAATGATCATGCATGATCATGGTGATTGATCATGCACTGATCACGGTGATCATGCACTGATCACGTGGCTGATCATGCAATGATCACATAGCTACCATGTACTGGTCACATGACTGATCATGATCACCTAATTGATCATGCACTGATCAAGTGGCTGTTCATGCACTGATCACGTGATGATCATGCACTGATCACGTGACTCATCATGCACTGATCACGTGGCTATCATGCACTGATCACGCAGCTGATCATGCACTGATCACGACTGATCATGCACTGTTCACGAGACTGATCATGCACACTGATCATGTGGATATCATGCACTGATCACGTCTGATCATACACTGTTCATGTGTGATCATGCACTGCTCACGCGGCTGATCATACACTGATCACGTGACTGATCATGCACTGATCACGTGGATATCATGCACTGAACACGCAGCTGAACATGCACTGATCAGTGGCTACTGCTACACACCTGTCATGCGATCAGATCATGCACTGATCACGTGACTATCATGCACTGATCACGTGGATGATCATGCACTGATCACGCAGTTGATCATGCACTGCTCACGTGGCTGATCATGCACTACAGTTCACGAATGATCATGCACTGATCACGTGATACTGCGCACTGATCACGTACTGAACATGACCAACTACGCATGATCATGCACACTGATCACGTGATGATCATGCACTGATCACGTGGCACATGCACTGATCACGTGGGTGATCATATTCTGCTCACGTAATGATCATGCACACGTGGCTACTGCGCACTGATCACCTGGCTGGTCATGCAGTGTTCATGTGAGCAATTATACCGGTCACGTGACTGATCATACACAGATCACGAGGCATCATGCAGTGTTCACGTGACTGATCATCATGTACTGACACGTGACTGATCATGCACTGATCACGTGGCTGATCATGCACTGCTCACGTGGCTGATCATGCAATGATATCACGAATCACGGCACCATCACCACGACTGATCATGCACTGATCACGTAATTAATCCTGCACTGATCACTGACTCATCATGCACTGATCACGTGGCTGATCATGCACTGATCACGCGGATGATCATGCAATTGATTGTCGGTTATCATGCAGTGACGCTGGTTATCATTAACCGATAACGGGATTTGAGCATAACTGATCACGTGCTGATCACACTGATCACGTGACTGATCATGCACTGATCACGTGGTTATCATGCACTGATCACGTGGCTATCATTCACTGATCAGTTTGATGATCATGCCTGATCACGTCGCTGATCACACATGATCACGTGATGATCATGCACTGATCACGGCTATCATGCACTGATCACGTGGCTATCATGCGCACTCCTCATCGGCACGATCATGCACCATCACGTGAGCGCTACGTGCTGGTCACGCGGATCTGATCATGCACTGATCACGGGCTGATCATGCACTGTTCACGTGGCTGACCATGCACTGATCGCTGCTGATCATTCACTGCTCACGAACTGATCAATCACTGATCACGTAATTGATCATGCACTGATCACGTGGCTGATCATGCAATGATCACGAGCTACCATGCACTGGTCACGTGATCGCTGAACTGATCACGCACTGATCATGCACTTATCAATGGCTGATCATGCACTGATCACGTGGCTATCATGCACTGCTCACGTGGCTGACGCACGATCAATGGCTACCGCAGGCGCATCGGCTCACATGACTGATCATGCACTGATCACGAATTGATCATGCACTGATACGTGGCTGATCATGCAATGATCACGTGGCTGATCATGCACTGATCACGTGACTGATCATGCACTGATCACGTGACTGATCATGCACTGATCACGGGACTGACATGCACTGATAACCTGGCTGATCATGCACTGCTCACGTGACTGATCATGCACTGTTCACGTGATCTGATCATGCACTGATCATGTGGATATCATGCACTGATCACATGTTTGATCATACACTGCACGCAGCACTGCCATGCACTGCTCACGTGGCTGATCATACACTGTTCACGTAACTGATCATGCACTGACCACGGATATCATGCACTGATCACGTGGCTGAACATGCACTGATCACGTGGCTTACCACACACTGTCACGTGACAGATCATGCACTGATCACGTGGCACTCATGCACTGATCACGTGGCTGATCATACACTGCTCACGTAACTGATCATGCACACGACATTGCTATCATGCACTTCTCACCTGGCTGGTCATGCAATGTTCACGAGCTACCATATACTGGTCACGTGACTGATCATGCTCAGATCATGAAATGATCATGCACTGTTCAGTGATCGACTTCATGTCTGATCACGTGATCTATCATGCACTGATCACGCGCTATCATGCACTGCTCACGTGGTTGATCATGCAATGATCTCATGAGAACCATCAACTGGTCACGCGATGATCATGCACTGATCACGTAATTAATCCTGCACTTATCACCTGACTCATGCACTGATCACGTGGCTGATCACACACGTATCACGTGACTGATCATGCACTGATCACGTGACTGTCATGCACTGATCACGTGGTACCATGCACTGAATACGTGGCTGAACATGCACTGATCATGGCTGATCACACACTGCCAGCGTGACATATCATGCACTGATCACGCATTTGATCATGCACTGATCACCTGGCTTATCATGCATTGATCATGTGACTGATCATGTACTGATCATGTTTGGTGTCATACACTGATCATGTGCCTCTGGAGGCAAAGAACACAGAGCTGAGAAGGCAGAATCAGTCAGCACAATAATCATGGAACTCAGCTCTGAGAATCATGCTGCTCAGCTGCAATAATCAAGTAGATGAGCAGGCAGGAATTACGCAGCACAGGTCGCAAATGTCAAGGAGATGACAGGCAGGAATCAGCTCAGGTGGCAATTGTCAAGCAGATGAGCAGACAGTAATCACGCAGCTCAGCAGGCCCTGATCACGTGACTGAGCATGCACTGTTCACGTGGATGATCACACACTATCATGTGACTGACTGCACACGTGGATCTCATGCACTGATCCCGTGGACTATGCATACACTGATCACATAATTGTATGCACTGATCACGTGGCTGATCATGCACTGATGACGCTGATCATGCACTGATCACGTGGCTGATCATGCACTGATCACATCTATCTTGCACTGATCACGTGGCTGATCACACTGATCACGGGACTGATCATGCACTGATCACGGGCTATCATGCATTGATCACATGACTCATCATGCACTGATCACCTGGATGATCATGCACTGATCACGTGACTGATCATGCACTGATCACGTGACTGACCATGTACTGATCACGTGACTGATCATGCACTGATGAGTTTCTGATCATGCACTGATTACGTGGCTGATCATACACTGATCACATGACTGATAATGCACTGATCATCTGGCTATCGTGCACTGATTACGTGGCTATCATGCACTGATCACATGTTGATCACGGATGCACTGATCACGGGACTGATCTTGCACTGATCACGCTCTGATCATGCACCGATCACCTGACTGCCCATGCACTGATCACGTGGATAAACATGCACTGATCATGTGACAGATCATGCACTGATCAGGCTATCATGCACTGATCACGTGGCTGATCATGCAATGATCACGCAGCTGCTCATGTACTGGTCACGTGGGTGATCATGCACTGATCACGTAATTGATCATACACTGATCACGTGACTGATCATGCACTGTTCACGGATGATCATGCACTGATCACGCGGGACTGATCAGGCACTGATCTTGCCGGATCATGCACTGTTCACATGGCTGATCATGCAATGATCACGTAGCTACCATGTACTGGATCACATGACTGATCATGCACTGGTCAATGCACTGATCATGCACTGATCACGGGGCTGATCATGCACTGATCACGCGGACTGATCATGCACTGATCACGGCTGATCATGCAATTATCGCGTAATGATCATGTACTGATCATGGACTGACGCGGTGTACTGATCATACATCAATGGCTGATCATGCACTGATCACGGGACTGATCATGCACTAATCACGGACTGGTCATGCACTGATCATGCGTACTGATCATGCACTGATCACGTGACTGATCATGCACTCATCATGCAAGCTATCATGCACTGCTCACGTGGCTGGTCATGCAATGATCACGTGCCTACCATATACTAGTCACGTGACTAATCATGCACTGATCACGAATGATCATGCACCGTTCACGCGGACTGATCACGTACAGATCACGTGACTGATCATGCACTGATCACGTGGCTACTGGACTCATCACGGGTGATCATTCAATGATCAAGTAGCAATCATGTACTGGTCACCTGACTGACTGCACTGATCATGAGTCTGATCCAGCACAGATCATGGCTCATCATGCACTGATCACGTGACTGATCATGCACTGATCACGTGGCTGATCATGCACTTTTCACGTGTCTGGTCATGCACAGATCACGTGATGATCATGAACTTATCCCGTGGCTATAATGCACTGATCACGTGGCTGATCATGCACTGTTCAAGTTCCTGATCATGCACAGATCATGATCAATCATGAAGTTATCACGTGGCTATAATTCACTGATCACGCGGATATCATGCACTGATCACGTGGCTTATCATGCACTGATCACGTGTGACTGACCGTGCACTGATCACGGAGCGATCATGCACTGATCACGTACATCATGCACACTGATCACCTGTCTGATCATGCACTGATCACTTGGCTGATCATGCACTGATCACGTACTGATCATGCACATCACGTGTCTATCATGCTGTGCTCACGCGGCTGATCCTGCAATGATCACGAGGTTACATGTACTGGTCACGCGCTGATCATGCACTGATCACGTAATTGATCATGCACTGATAACGTGGACTGATCATGTACTGATCACGTGGATTGATCATGCACTGATCACGTGGTGTATCATGCACTTCACGTGGCTGATCATGCAATGTTCACGTAGCTACCATGTACTGGTCACGTGACTGATCATGCAATGATCACGTAATTGATCATGCACTGATCAAGTGACTGATCATACACTGATCACGTGGATCTGATCATGCACTCTTCACGAGACTCATCATGCACTGATCACGTGGCTGATCATGCACTGATCACCTGGCTGATCATGCATTAACCGATCACGCGGACTGATCATGCACTCTTCACGAGACTGACTGGGCGCAATCGATCATGTGGATATCATGCACTGATCGTCGCATTGATCATACACTGATCACGTGACTGATCATGCACTCTTCACGACTGATCATGCACTGATCACGTGGCTATCATGCACTGCTCATGGGTTGATCATGCAATGATCACGCAGAGGACCATCAACTGGTCACGTGACTGATCATGCACTGATCACGTAATTAATCCTGCACTTATCACTGACTCATCATGCACTGATCACGTGGCTGATCATGCACTGATCACGTGACTGATCATGCACTGATCACGTGACTATCATGCACTGATCACGTAGGTACCATGCACTGATCACGTGGCTGATCATGCACTGACCATGTGGCTGATCACACACTGTCATGCGACATATCATGCACTGATCACGCAATTGACTCATGCACTGATCACCTGGCTTATCATGCATTGATCATGTGACTGATCATGTGCTGATCATGTTTGGTGTCATACACTGATCATGTGCCTCTGGAGGCAATGAACACAGAGCTGAGAAGGCAGGAATCAGTCAGCAGGCAATAATCATGGAACTCAGCTCTGAGAAATCATGCTGCTCAGCTGGCAATAATCAGTAGATGAGCAGGCAGGAATTACGCAGCACAGGTGGCAAATGTCAAGGAGATGACAGGCAGGAATCGTGCAGCTCAGGTGGCAATTGTCAAGCAGATGAGCAGACAGTAATCAGGCAGCTCAGCAGGCCCTGATCACGTGACTGAGCATGCACTGTTCACGTGGATGATCACACACTATCATGTGACTGATCATGCAATTATCACGTGGCTCTCATGCACTGATCAAGTGACTGAGCATGCACTGATCACGTAATTGTCATGCACTTCACGTGGCTATCATGCACTGATGACGTGGCTGATCATGCACTGATCATGTGACTGATCATGCACTGATCACGACTGATCTTGCACTGATCACGTGGCTGATCATACACTCATCACGTGGACTGATCATGCACTGATCATGGCGCTATCATGCATTGATTACATGACTCATCATGCACTGATCACCTGGATGATCATGCACTGACGTGACTGATCATGCACTGATCACGTGACCGATCATGTACTGATCACGTGACTGATCATGCACTGATGAGTTTCTGATCATGCACTGATTACTTGGCTGATCATGCACTGATCACATGACTGATAATGCACTGATCACTGGCTATCGTGCACTCATTACCTAACTATCATGCATGATCATGGTTGATCATACATGACTCACATGACTGATCTTGCACTGATCACGCTGCATCATGCACTGATCACCTGACTGCCCATGCACTGATCACGTAGATCATACACTGATGGCGTGGACTGATCATGCGACTGCCGCTATCATGCACTGATCACGTGGCTGATCATGCAATGACACGAGCGCTATGTACTGGTCATGTGACTGATCATGCACTGATCAATGCACTGATCATCGATCAGGTGACTTATCATGCACTGTTCACGCACTGATCATGCACTGATCACGTGACTGATCAGGCATTCACTGCTTTCATCATGCACGGTTCACATGGCTGATCATGCACTGATCATGAGCTATCATGTGACTGATCACGTGACTGATCATGCATCAGCTTCATGACTGATCATGCACTGATCACGGGCTGATCATGCACTGATCACGTATGGCTGATCATGCACTGATCACGTGGCTGATCATGCAATTATCATGTGACTATCATGCACTGGTCATGTGACTGATCATGCACTGATCACGGAATTGATCATCGCACTGATCACGGGGCTGATCATGCACTGATCACGTGACTGGTCATGCACTGATCACGTGGCTGATCGCACTGATCACGTGACTGATCATGCACATCACGGCTATCATGCACTGATCCCGTGGCTGGTCATGCAATGATCACGTACCTACCATATCACTCACGTGACTGATCATGCATGCTGATCACGAATATCATGCACTGCCTGAGTGATCATGTATGATCACGACTGATCATGCACTGATCACGTGGCTATCATGGTCTCATCACGTGGGTGATCATTCACTGATCACTGAAAACGCGCGGCACAGTCACCTGACTGATCATACTGATCATGTAATTGATCCAGATCACGTGGCTGATCATGCACTGATCACGGGACTGGTCATGCACTGATCACGTGGCTGATCATACACTTTTCACGTGCCTGGTCATGCACAGATCACGCATTGATCATGAACTTATCACGTGGCTATCATGCACTGATCATGGCTGATCATACACTGTTCAAGTTCCTGATCATGCACAGATCACGTGACTAATCATGAACTTAACACGTGGCTATAATTCACTGATCACGTGAATGATCATGCACTGATTACGTGCTTGTCATGCACTGATCACGTGATGATCATGAACTGATCACGTGGTATCATGCACTGATCAGCGGCTGACTCAGCAGCACTGTCACCTGTTGATCATGCACTGATCATCATTGATCATGCACTGATCACGAGCTGATCATGCACTCATCACGTCTATCATGCACTGATCACGGATGATCCTGTAATGATCACGAGTTTACATGTACTGGTCACTGCTGATCATGCAATGGTAATGTAATTGACATGCACTGATAACGTGACTGATCATGTACTGATCACGTGATGATCATGCACTGATCACGGTGTATCATGCACTCCTTACGTGGCTGATCATACAATGTCACATAGCTACCATGTACTGGTCACATGACTGATCATGCACTGATCACGTAATTGATCATGCACTGATCACGTGGCTGATCATACACTGATCATGCGACTGATCATGCACTCTTCACGATCGGAATCTGCACTGATCACGTGGCTATCATGCACTGATCACGTGGCTGATCATGCAATGATCACGTGACTGATCGCGCATGAATTTCTGCACGTGAGATCATGCACTGACTGTGGATATCATGCACTGATCATGCGTTTGATCATACATGATCACGTGGCTGACCATGCACTGCTCACGTGGCTATCATGCACTGATCACGTGGCTGGACATACACTGATCACGTGTGGATCATGCACTGATCACTGCTGTGATCATGCACTGATCACGTGACCGATCACGCACTGATCGCGTAGCATCATGCACTGATCACATGCTGATCAGGCAATGATCATGTAGCTACCATGTACTGGTCACGTGAATGATCATACACTGATCAGCACTGATCATGCACTGATCACGTGTCTACTGCACTGATCACGAGCCTGATCGCACTGATCACGTCTATATCATGCACTGATCACATGACTGCCCATGCACTGATCACGTGGGTGATCATGCACTAATCATGCGACAGATCATGCACCGACCACGTGGCTGATCATGCACTGATACCTGAGCATATGGACTGATCACATGACTATCGTGCAGTGATCCGGTGACTTAATGATCGCCGATCATGTGACTGATCATGCGCTGACTGTTTGCTATCATACACTGATCATGTGCCTCTGGAGGCATAAACAAAGAGCTGAGTAGGCACGAATCAAACAGTCAGCAGGCAATAAACATGGAACTCAGCTGTGAGAAATCATGCTGCTCAGCTGGCAATAATCAAGCAGCTGAGCAGGCAGGAATTACGCAGCACAGCTGGCAATTGTCAAGCAGATGACAGGCAGGAATCGCAGCTCAGCTGGCAATTATCAACAGATGAGCAGACAGTAATCACGCAGCTCAGCAGGCCCTGATCATGTGACTGAGCATGCACTGTCACGTGGCTGATCATACACTGATCACGTGATTGATCATGCACTGATCATGGATATCATGCACTGATCACGTGGCTGATCATACACTGTTCACGTGTCTGACCATGCACTGATCACGTGGCTGATCATACACTGCTCGTAACTGATCATGCACTTATCACGTGGCTATCATGCACTGACACGTGGCTGAACATGCACTGTTCACGTGTGATCACACCTGTCACGTGACTGATCATGCACTGATCACGTGGCACTCATGCACTGATCACGGGCTGATGATCATACTCTGATCACGTAACTCATCATGCACATCACGTTTCTATCATGCACTGCTCACGTATTTTGTCATGCAATGATCACGCAGCTGGCCATGTACTGGTCACGTGACTGATCATGCACTGATCACGTCAATTATCATGCACTGTTCACGTGGCTGATCATGTACTGATCATGCGACTGATCATGCATCACGATCACGTGGCTGATCATGCACTGATCACGTATCTGATCATGCACTGTACTATCATTTGGCTGATAATGCACTGATCACGTGGTCATCATACACTGCTCAACTGATCATGCACTGATCACGTGGATATCATGCACTGATTACGTGGCTAATCATACACTGTTCACGTGTCTGACCATGCACTGATCAGTTGGCTGATCATACACTGATCACTGACTGATCATGCACTGATCACGTGGCTATCATGAACTGAATACGTGGCTGAACATGCAATGTTCACGTGGCTGATCATGCAATGATCACGCAGCTACCATGTAGTGGTCTCGTGACTGATCATGCACTGATCACGACTGATCATGCACTGATCATGTGGCTGATCATACTGATCACGTGACTGATCATGCACTGATCACCGGCTATCATGCACTTATCACTTGGCTGGTCAAACACTGGTCTCGTGCCTGTTCATGCATGGACACATGACTGATCATGCAGTGAACACGGCTGATCATGCAATGATCACGTGGCTATCGTGCACTATCACGTAGCTGATCATGCACTGATCTGCGTAGCTACCATGTACCGGTCATGTGACTGATCATGCACCGATTAGTGGCGGATCATGCACTGATCACGTGGCCATGATCATGCACTGACCACCTGCCTGGTCATGCACAGATCACGTGACATCATGAACTGATCACATAGCTATCATGAAATGATCACCTGGCTGATCATGCACTGATACCGTGACTGATCATGGAATGATCACATGACTATCATGCAGTGATCACGTGACTTAATGGCGCTGATCATGTGACTGATGATGCTGTATCATGTTTGCTATCATACACTGATCATGTGCCTCTGGAGGCAATGAACAAAGAGCTGAGTAGGCACGAATCAAACAGTCAGCAGGCAATAATCATGGAACTCAGCTGTGAGGAATCATGCTGCTCAGCTGGCAATAATCAAGCAGCTTAGCAGGCAGGAATTACGCAGCACAGCTGGCAATTGTCAAACAGATGACGGGCAGGAATCGTGCAGCTCAGCTGGCAATTTTCAAGCAGATAAGCAGACAGTAATCACGCAGCTCAGCAGGCACTTATCACGTGACTGAGCATGCTCTATTCACGTGGCTGATCACACACTTATCGCGTGACTGATCATGCACTGATCACGTGGCTGATCATGCACTGCTCACGTAACTGCTCATGCACTGATCACGTGGCTGATCATACACTGATCACGTGGCTGATCATGCACCTGTCACGTGACTATCATGCACTGATCACGTGGTATGCATGCACTGATCACTTGACTGATCATGACACTGTACGTGACCATCATGCACATCACGCTATCATGCACTGATCACTGGTTGGCCATGGAATGATCACGTGAGCTACCATATACTGATCACGTGACTGATCATGCACAGATCACGTCAATGACCATGCACTGTTCACGTGATTGATCATGTACTGATCACGTGACTGATCATGCACTGATCACGTGCTATCATACTCTGCTCACGTAGCTGATCATGCAAGGATCACGTGAGCAACCATGCGTACTGGATCACGTGGCTGATCATGCACTGATCACGTGACGATCCTGCACTGATCACGTGGCTCATCATGCACTGATCTCGTGGCTGATCACACATGTATCACGTGACTGATCATGCACTGATCACTGGCTCTCATGCACTGATCACGTGGCTGATCATGTACTGATCACGTGGCTATCATGCACTGATCACGTGGCTGATCACGCAATGATCACGAGTTACCATGTACTGGTCATGTGACTGATCATGCACTGATCACCTAATTGATCCTGCACTGATCACATGGCTCATCACGCACTGATCACGTGGCTGATCACACACGATCACGGGCTGATCGCGTACAGATCACGACTAAGCATAAACTGATCACGCGGCTGATCCTGCACTGATCACGTGGATAATCATGCACTGATCACGTGGCTGATCATGCACTGATCACGTGACAGATCATGCACTGATCACGTGGCTGATCATGCACTGATCACGTGGCTATCATGCACTGATCACGTGGCTGATCAAGCACGATCATGCTGGCCGTGCACTGATCAGGCAATTGATAGTGCACTGATCATGTGACTGATCATGCACTGATCACGTGACTGATCATGCACTGATCACGTGACTGATCATGCACTGATCACGTGGCTATCATGCACTGCTCAGGTGGCTGGTCATGCACTGATCAAGTAGCTACAATGCACTGATCACGTGACTGATCATGCACTGATCAGGTAATTGATCATGCACTGATCACGTGGCTGATCATGCACTGATACCGTGGCTGAGCATGGACTGATCACATGACTATCATGTAGTGATCACGTGACTTAATGGCGCTGATCATGTGACTGATCATGCGCTGATCATGTTTGCTATCATACACTGATCATGTGCCTCTGGAGGCAATAAACAAAGAGCTGAGTAGGCACGAATCAAACAGTCAGCAGGCATAATCATGGAACTCAGCTTGAGGAATCATGCTGCTCAGCTGCAGCTGAGCAGGCAGGAATTACGCAGCACAGCTGGCAATTGTCAAGCAGATGGCAGGCAGGAATCGTGCAGCTCAGCTGACAACTGTCAAGCAGATGAGCAGACAGTAATCACGCAGCTCAGCAGGCCCTGATCACGTGACTGAGCATGCACTGTTCACGTGGCTGATCATACACTGATCCCGTGATTGATCATGCGCTGATCACTTGGATATCATGCACTGATCACGTGGCTGATCATGCACTGATCACGTGTCTGACCATGCACTGATCACGTGGCTGATCATACACTGCTCACGTGACTGATCATGCACTGATCACGTGGCTATCATGCACTGAATACGTGGCTGAACATGCACTGTTCACGTGGTTGATCACACACCTGTCACGTGACATATCATGCACTGATCACATGGCACGATGCACTGATCACGTGGCTGATCATGCTCTGCTCACGTACTGATCATGCACACATCACGTTTCTATCATGCACTGATCACGTGGCTGGTCACGGAATGATCACGTGTTACCATATACTGGTCACGTGACTGATCATGCACTGATCACGTCAATGATCATGCACATCACGGATGACTGCATGCACTGATCACGTGACTGATCATGCACTGATCACATAGCTGATCATGCACTGATCACATGAATTGATCATGCACTGATCAGTTGGCTGATCATGCACTGATCATGTGGCTGATCATACACTGATCACGTGGCTGATCATGCACTGATCACGTGACTGATCATGCACTGATCACGTGGCTATCATGCACTGATCACGTGGCTGGTCATGCACTGATCACATGACCGATCATGCACTGATCACGTGACTGATCATGTACAGGTCACGTGAATGATCATGAAGTGATCACGTGGCTATCATGCACTGCTCGCGTGGCTGATCATGCAATGATCACGCAGCTAACATGTACTGGTCACATGACTGATCATGCACTGATCACATAATTGATCATTCACTGATCACCTGTCTTATCATGCATTGATCATGTGACTGATCATGTGCTGATCATGTTTGGTGTCACAATCTAATCATGTGCCTCTAGAGGCAATGAACATAGAGCTGAGTAGGCAGGAATCAGTCAGCAGTCTATAATCATGGAACTCAGCTCTGAGAAATCATGCTGCTCTGCTGGCAATAGTCAAGTAGATGAGCAGGCAGGAATTATGCAGCACAGGTGGCAATTGTCAAGGAGATGACAGGCAGGAATCATGCAGCTCAGCTGGCAATTGTCAAGCAGATGAGCAGACAGTAATCACGCAGCTCAGCAGGCCCTGATCACGTGACTGAGCATGCACTGTTCACATGGCTTATCACACACCTATCACGTGACTGATCATGCACTGATCACGGATGATCATGCACTGATCACGAGAGTGATCATGCACTGTTCACGTGGATATGATGCACTGATCACGATTTGATCACAGCAATGTCACGTGTCTGACCATGCACTGCTCACGGCTGATAATGCACTGTTCACGCGATCTGATCATGCACTGATCACGTGGATATCATGCACTGATCACGTGGCTGAACATGCACTGTTCACGCGGGCTTATCACACACCTGTCATGCGATGATCATGCACTGATCGCGGGCACTCATGCACTGATCACGTGGCTGATAATACTGATCACGAACTGATCATGCACATCACGTGGCTATCATGCACTGATCACGTGGCTGATCATGCACTGATCACGGAGCGATCATGCACTGTCACGTGGATGATCATGCGTACATCGGCCGATGATCATGCACTGATCACGTGACTGATCATGCACTGATCACGTGGCTGATCATGCACTGATCACGTGGCTATCATGCACTGATCACGTGACTGATCATGCACTGATCACGTGACTGATCATGCACTGATCACGCATGACTGATCATGCACTGACACGGACTGATCATGCACTGATCACGAGCTATCATGCACTGATCACGTGGCTGATCATGCACTGATCACGCAGCTATCATGCATCAGTCACGACTGACTGATCGCACTGATCACGTGACTGATCATGCACTGATCACGTGACTGATCATGCACTGATCACGTGACTGATCATGCACTGATCACGTGGCTGATCATGCACTGATACCGTGACTGAGCATGGACTGATCACATGACTATCATGTGTGATCACTGACTGCATGGCACTGATCATGTGACTGATCATGCGCTGATCATGTTTGCTATCATACACTGATCATGTGCCTCTGGAGGCAATAAACAAAGAGCTGAGTAGGCACGAATCAAACAGCTGGCAGGCAATCATGGAACTCAGCTGTGAGGAATCATGCTGCTCAGCTGGCAATAATCAAGCAGCTGAGCAGGCAGGAATTACACAGCACAGCTGGCAATTGTCAAGCAGATGACAGGCAGGAATCGCAGCTCAGCTGGCAATTGTCGCAGATGAGTGACAGTAATCACGCAGCTCAGCAGCCCTGATCACGTGACTGAGCATGCACTGTCACGTGGCTGATCATACACTGATCACGACGATCATGCACTGATCACGTGGATATCATGCACTGATCACGTGGATGATCATACACTGATCACGGTTCGATCATGCACTGATCACGTGGCTGATCATACACTGATCAATGATCATGCACTGATCACGTGGCTATCATGCACTGATCACGTGGCTGATCATGCACTGATCACGTGGCTGATCACACACCTGTCACGTGACATATCATGCACTGATCACGTGGCACTCATGCACTGATCACGTGGCTGATCATACACTGATCACGGACTGATCATGCACTGATCACGCTCATCATGCACTGATCACGTGGCTGTCATGGAATGATCACGAGCTATCATGCACTGATCACGTGACTGATCATGCACTGATCACGTGAATGATCATGCACTGATCACGTGACTGATCATGCACTGATCACGTGACTGATCATGCACTGATCACGTGGCTGATCATGCACTGATCACGTGACTGATCATGCACTGATCACGTGGCTGATCATGCACTGATCACGCATGATCATGCACTGATCACGTGGACTGATCATGCACTGATCACGTGACTGATCATGCACTGATCACGTGGCTATCATGCACTGATCACGTGGCTGATCATGCACTGATCACGTGACTGATCATGCACTGATCACGTGACTGATCATGCACTGATCACGTGACTGATCATGCACTGATCACGTGGCTATCATGCACTGATCACGTGGCTGATCATGCACTGATCACGCAGCTATCATGCACTGATCACGTGACTGATCATGCACTGATCACATGACTGATCATGCACTGATCACGTGGCTTATCATGCACTGATCATGTGACTGATCATGCGCTGATCATGTTTGGTGTCATACACTGATCATGTGCCTCTGGAGGCAATGAACAAAGAGCTGAGTAGGCAGGAATCAGTCAGCAGGCAATAATCATGGAACTCAGCTGTGAGAAATCATGCTGCTCAGCTGGCAATAATCAAGCAGCTGAGCAGGCAGGAATTACGCAGCACAGCTGGCAATTGTCAAGCAGATGACAGGCAGGAATCATGCAGCTCAGCTGGCAATTGTCAAGCAGATGAGCAGACAGTAATCACGCAGCTCAGCAGGCCCTGATCACGTGACTGAGCATGCACTGTTCACGTGGCTGATCATACACTGATCACGTGACTGATCATGCACTGATCACGTGACTGATCATGCACTGATCACGTGGCTGATCATGCACTGATCACGTGGCTGATCATGCACTGATCACGGGACTGATCATGCACTGATCACGGGCTATCATGCACTGACTACATGACTATCATGCACTGATCACGTGGCTGATCATGCACTGATCACGTGACTGATCATGCACTGATCACGTGACTGATCATGCACTGATCACGTGGCTGATCATGCACTGATCACGTGGCTATCATGCACCACGTGGCTGATCATGCAATGATCAGCTACCATGTACTGATCACGTGACTGATCATGCACTGATCACGTAACTGATCATGCACTGATCACGTGGCTGATCATGCACTGATCACGTGGCTGATCATGCACTGATCACGTGACTGATCATGCACTGATCACGTGACTGATCATGCACTGATCACGTGGCTATCATGCACTGATCACGTGGCTGATCATGCACTGATCACGTGATGATCATGCACTGATCACGTGGCTCATGCACTGATCACGGTTGACCATGCACTGATCACGTGGCTGATCATGCACTTCACGTGAATGATCATGCACTGATCACGTGGCTATCATGCACTGATCACGTGACTGATCATGCACTGATCACGTGGCTGATCACACACTGATCATGTGACTATCATGCACTGATCACGCTGATCATGCACTGATCACGTGACTGATCATGCACATCACGTGGCTATCATGCACTCTCATATACGTGGCTGATCATGCAATGATCACAAAGCTACCATGTACTGATCACGTGACTGATCATGCACTGATCACGTGGCTATCATGCACTGATCACGTGGCTGATCATGCACTGATCACGTAGCTATCATGCACTGATCACGTGACTGATCATGCACTGATCACGTGGCTGATCATGCACTGATCACGCAGCTATCATGCACTGATCACATGACTGATCATGCACTGATCAATGCTGATCATGCACTGATCACGTGACTGATCATGCACTGATCACATGGCTTATCATGCATTGATCATGTGACTGATCATGTGCTGATCATGTTTGGTGTCATACACTGATCATGTGCCTCTGGAGGCAATGAACAAAGAGCTGAGTAGGCAGGAATCAGTAGGCAATAACATGGAACTCAGCTCTGAGAAATCATGCTGCTCAGCTGGCAATAATCAAGTAGATGAGCAGGCAGGAATTATGCAGCACAGGTGCAATTGTCAAGGAGATGACAGGCAGGAATCGCACAGCTCAGCTGGCATTGTCAGCAGATGAGCAGACAGTAATCACGCAGCTCAGCAGGCCTGATCACGTGACTGAGCATGCACTGTTCACGTGGCTGATCACACACTATCACGTGACTGATCATGCATGATCACGCAATATCATGCACTGATCACGTGATTGCGACACTGATCACTGTATCTGGTATGCACTGATCACGTACATTGCACTGATGACGGGCTGATCATGCACTGATCACGTGACTGATCATGCACTGATCACGTGGCTATCATGCACTGATCACGTGCTGATCATACTGATCACGGGACTGATCATGCACTGATTGCTGCACTATCATGCATTGACTACATGATTCATCACCACTTCACGTATGATCATGCACTGATCACGTGACTGATCATGCACTGATCACGTGGCTATCATGCACTGATCACGTGGCTGATCATGCACTGATCACGTGACTGATCATGCACTGATCACGTGGCTGATCATGCACTGATCACGTGGCTGATCATGCACTGATCACGTAGCTACCATATACTGGTCACTGACTGATCATGCACTGATCACGTAAATGATCATGCACTGATCACGTGACTGATCATGCACTGATCACGTGACTGATCATGCACTGATCACGTGGCTATCATGCACTGATCACGGGTGATCATGCAATGATCACGTAGCTACCATGTACTGGTCACGTGACTGATCATGCACTGATCACGTAATGATCATGCACTGATCACGTGGCTGATCATGCACTGATCACGTGACTGATCATGCACTGATCACGTGACTGATCATGCACTGATCACGTGGCTATCATGCACTGATACACGCTGATCATGCACTGATCACGTCCTGATCATCACTGATCACTGACTGATCATGCACTGATCACGGGCTATCATGCACTGATCACGTGATATCATGCACTGATCACGCAATTGTCATGCACTGATCACGTGACTGATCATGCACTGATCACGTGAGGCTATCATGCACTGATCACGTGGCTGATCATGCACTGATCACGTGGTTCTGATCATGCACTGATCACTGGCTGATCATGCATGTCACGAGCTGATCATGCACTGATCACGGCTCATCATGCACTGATCACGTGGCTGATCATGCACTGATCATGTGAGGCTATCATGCACTGATCACGTGACTGATCATGCACTGATCACGAAATTACTGATCATGCACTGATCACGTGACTGATCATGCACTGATCACGTGACTGATCATGCACTGATCACGTACTGATCATGCACTGTCATGGGCTGATCATGCAATGATCACATAGCTACCATGCACTGATCACGTGACTGATCATGCACTGATCACGTAATTGATCATGCACTGATCACGTATTGATCACAGACTGATCACGACTGACTGCATGCACTGATCACGACTGATCATGCACTGATCACGTGGCTATCATGCACTGATCACGTGGCTGATCATGCACTGATCACGTGACTGATCATGCACTGATCACGAGTGTGACATGCACTGTCAATGCGGATATCATGCACTGATCACGTGGCTGATCATGCACTGATCACGTGTCTGACCATGCACTGATCACGCAAGTGATCATGCACTGATCACGTGACTGATCATGCACTGATCACGTGGATTATCATGCACTGATCACGGGCTGATCATGCACTGATCACGTGGCTGATCACACACCTGTCACGCGGACTGTGATCATGCACTGATCGCGCACTCATGCACTGATCACGTGGCTGATCATACTCTGCCTGATGAATTGATCATGCACTGATCACGTGGCTATCATGCACTTCACGTGGCTGATCATGCAATGATCACGGACATCATACTGATCACGCGGATCTGATCATGCACTGATCACGTGAATGATCATGCACTGATCACGTGACTGATCATGCACTGATCACGTGGCTGATCATGCACTGATCACGTAGCAACCATGTACTGGTCACGTGACTGATCATGCACTGATCACGTAATTGATCATGCACTGATCACGTGACTGATCATGCACTGATCACGTGGCTGATCACACAGGATCACGCGACGACTGCATGATCATGTACATCATGCACTGATCACGTGGCTATCATGCACTGATCACGTGGACATCATGCACTGATCACGCGGGCTGATCATGACTGATCACGTGACTGATCATGCACTGATCACGTGGCTGATCATGCACTGATCACGAGCTATCATGCACTGATCACGTGACTGATCATGCACTGATCACGAATTGATCATGCACTGATCACGTGGACTGATCATGCACTGATCACGTGGCTATCATGCACTGATCACGAACTGATCATGCACTGATCAGGCAGCTACATGTATACTGATCACGCGGACTGATCATGCACTGATCACGTGACTGATCATGCACTGATCACGTGGCTATCATGCACTGATCACGTGGCTGGCATGCACTGATCACGTGGCTATCATGCACTGATCACGCGGACTGATCATGCACTGATCAGTGGCTGATCATGCACCATCCTGGTGGATGATCATGCACTGATCACGTGACTGATCATGCACTGATCACGTGGCTATCATGCACTGATCACGTGGCTGGCATACACTGATCACGCCTGATCATGCACTGATCACATGACTGATCATGCACTCACGTGACTGATCATGCACTGATCACGTGGCTATCATGCACTGATCACGTGGCTGATCATGCCTGATCACTCTGCCTGCAACCATCACGAGATCATGATCAATCATGCACTGATCACCTGGCAATCATGCACTGATCACGTGGCTGATCATGCACTGATCACGCATATCATGCACTGATCACGTGGCTATCATGCACTGATCACGTGGCTGATCATGCACTGATACCGTGATGAGCATGGACTGATCACATGACTATCATGTGTGATCACGTGACTTAATGGCGCTGATCATGTGACTGATCATGCGCTGATCATGGCTATCATACACTGATCATGTGCCTCTGGAGGCAATAAACAAAGAGCTGAGTAGGCATGAATCAAACAGTCAGCAGGCAATAATCATGGAACTCAGCTGTGAGGAATCATGCTGCTCAGCTGGCAATAATCAAGCAGCTGAGCAGGCAGGAATTACACAGCACAGCTGGCAATTGTCAAGCAGATGACAGGCAGGAATCGTGCAGCTCAGCTGGCATTGTCAAGCAGATGAGCAGACTAATCACGCAGCTCAGCAGGCCTGATCACGTGACTGAGCATGCACTGTTCACGTGGCTGATCATACACTGATCACGTGATTGATCATGCACTGATCACTGGATATCATGCACTGATCACGTGGCTGATCATACACTGTCACGTGGTCTGACCATGCACTGATCACGCTGATCATACACTGATCACGAATGATCATGCACTGATCATGGCTGATCATGCACTGATCACGTGGCTGATCATGCACTGATCACGTGGCTATCATGCACTGGTCCAGACTGATCATGCACTGATCACGTGACTGATCATGCACTGATCACGTGGCTGATCATGCACTGATCACGTGACTGATCATGCACTGATCACGACTGATCATGCACTGATCACGTGGCTATCATGCACTGATCACGTGGCTGATCATGTGACCATTTAATTGATCTACATGCACTGATCACCTGGCTTATCATGCATTGATCATGTGACTGATCATGCTGATCATGTTTGGTGTCACACACTGATCATGTGCATCTGGAGGCAATGAACAAAGAGCTGAGTAGGCAGGAATCAGTCATCAGGCTATAATCATGGAACTCAGCTTGAGAAATCATGCTGCTCAGCTGGCAATGCAGATGAGCAGGCAGGAATTATGCAGCACAGGTGGCAATTGTCACAGATGACAGGCAGGAATCGTGCAGCTCAGCTGGCAATTGTCAAGCAGATGAGCAGACAGTAATCACGCAGCTCAGCAGGCCCTGATCACGTGACTGAGCATGCACTGATCACGTGGCTGATCACACACTGATCACGTGAATGATCATGCACTGATCACGTGATTGTCATGCACTGATCACGTGGACATCATGCACTGATCACGTGGCTGATCATGCACTGATCACGTGACTGATCATGCACACTGATCACGTAGCTATCATGCACTGATCACGTGGCTGATCATGCACTGATCACGTGGACTGATCGCACTGATCACGGCGTCATCATGCATTGACTACATGATCTACATGCACTGATCACGTGGATGATCATGCACTGATCACGTGACTGATCATGCACTGATCACGTGGCTGATCATGCACTGATCACGTGGCTGATCATGCACTGATCACGTGGCTATCATGCACTGATCACGTATTGACATGCAATGACACTCCAGCTATCATGCACTGATCACGTGACTGATCATGCACTGATCACGTAACTGATCATGCACTGATCATGTGGCTGATCATGCACTGATCATGGAGCATCATGCACTGATCACGTGGCTATCATGCACTGATCACGTGGCTGATCATGAACATCACGGCTCCTCGCCATGCACGCAGCTGATCATGCACTGATCACGTGACTGATCATGCACTGATCACGTGGCTATCATGCATCTCAACGTTGCAGCTACTGCGCACTGATCACGTGGCTGATCATGCAACTGATCATGAGCTATCATGCACTGGTCACATGACTGATCATGCACTGATCACGTACATCATGCACTGATCACGTGACTGATCATGCACTGATCACGAATGATCATGCACTGATCACGTGGTTGATCATGCACTGATCACGTGGCGATCGCACTGATCATGGACTGATCATGCACTGATCACGTGGATATCATGCACATCACGTGGCTGATCATGCACTGATCACGTACATGGCACTGATCGTCACGGGGATGATCATGCACTGATCACTGCACTCACAACTGATCACGTGGCTGATCATACACTGCTCACGAACTGATCATGCACTGATCACGTACATCATGCACTTCACCTATTTGATCATGCAATGATCACGTAGCTATCACATACTGGTCACGTGACTGATCATGCACTGATCACGAAGATCATGCACTGATCAGTGACTGATCATGCACTGATCACGTGACTGATCATGCACTGATCACGTGGCTATCATGCACTGATCGTGTCTGATCATGCAATGATCACGTAGCAACCATGTACTGGTCACGTGACTGATCAGCATGCACTGATCACGTGATTGATCATGCACTGATCACGTGGCTGATCATGCACTGATCACGTGGCTGATCACACACGATCACGTGACTGATCATGCACTGATCACGTGGCTATCATGCACTGATCACGTGGCTATCATGCACTGATCACGGATATCATGCACTGATCACGTGGCTGATCACACACGATCACATGACTGATGCGCACTGACATGGGGATATCACACACTGTCACGTACTGATCACAGCACTGCCATCAGAATGATCATGCACTGATCACGTACATCATGCACTGATCACGTGCTGATCATGCACTGATCACGCTGATCACACACTGTCACGTGACTATCATGCACTGATCACGTTGCATCATGCACTGATCACGTGGCTGATCATACACTGATCACGTGACTGATCATGCACTGATCACGTGGCTATCATGCACTGCTCACGTGGCTGTCATGCAATGATCACGTAGCTACCATATACTGGTCACGTGACTGATCATGCACTGATCACGAATGATCATGCACTGATCAGTGACTGATCATGGGACACATTCACGCACTGATCATGCACTGATCACGTGGCTGATCATGCACTGATCACGTGATTGATCATGCACTGATCATGTGGCTGATCATGCACTGATCAATGGCTGATCATGCACTGATCACGTGACTGATCATGCACTGACACGCATGATCATGCACTGATCACGTGGCTATCATGCACTGATCACGTGGCTGATCATACACTGAACGCATACTGATCATGCACTGATCACGGATCGATTCATGTACTGACGGCTGCACACGTGCACTGATCATGCACTGATCATGTAACTGATCACGTGGCTGATCATCACTGATCATGTGACTGATCATGCACTGATCACGGACTGATCATGCACTGATCAGTGGCTATCATGGCTCAATACGTGGCTGATCATGCACTGATCACGTGACTGATCATGCACTGATCATCTGGCTATCATGCCTGTCACCTGGTTATCGCACTGATCACGTGGCTGATCATACATCGACTGGCACGCATGATCGGGACATGCACTGATCACGCCCTATATCATGCACTGATCACATGACTCTGCCCATGCACTGATCACGTGGATGATCATGCACTGATCATGACTGATCATGCACTGATCACGTGCTATCATGCACTGATCACGTGGCTGATCATGCAATGATCACGAGCTACCATGTACTGATCACGTGACTGATCATGCACTGATCATGAATTGATCATGCACTGATCACGTGGACTGATCATGCACTGATCACGGATGATCATGCACTGATCACGTGATGATCATGCACTGATCACGTGGCTATCATGCACGGCCTATGGACTGATCATGCAATGATCACGTAGCTATCATGCACTGATCACGTGACTGATCATGCACTGATCACTGCATCATTGATCATGCACTGATCACGTGGCTGATCATGCACTGATCACGTGATGATCATGCACTGATCACGTGACTGATCATGCACTGATCACGCTATCATGCACTGATCACGTGGCTGATCATGCACTGATCACGTGCCTGATCATGCATGATCACATGACTGATCATGCACTGATCATGTGACTGATCGCGTAATGACGGCGCCGTGGCTATCATGCACTACTCATGGCTGATCATGCAATGATCATGTAGCGCAATCATGTACCGTCAGTATCGATGAATTTGGTATTCCATCAGACGTGACTGATCATGCACTGATCACGTGGCTGATCATGCACTGATCACGTGCCTGATCATGCCAGATCACGTGACAATCATGCACTGATCACATAGCTATCATGCACTGATCACGTGGCTGATCATGCACTGATCACGTGCTGATCATGCACTGATACCGTGATCAAGCATGGACTGACTGGTACATGACTACTGCTAGTGATCACGTGATTTAATGGCACTGATCATGTGACTGATCATGCGCTGATCATGTTTGCTATCATACACTGATCATGTGCCTCTGGAGGCATAAACAAAGAGCTGAGTAATTCAATCAAACAGTCAGCAGGCATAATCATGGAACTCAGCTGTGAGGAATCATGCTGCTCAGCTGGCAATAATCAAGCAGCTGATGACAGGCAGAATTACGTGAGCACAGCTGGCAATTACAAGCAGATGAGCAGACAGTAATCACGCAGCTCAGCAGGCCCTGATCACGTGACTGAGCATGCACTGTTCACGTGGCTGATCACACTGATCACGTGACTGATCATGCACTGATCACGTGGATATCATGCATGATCAGCGGCTGATCCGGCTATCATGCACTGATCATCAGACTGATCATGCACTGATCACGCCTATCGGCGCACTGATCATGACTGCCATGCACTGATCACGTGGCTGATCATGCACTGATCATGCGACTGATCATGCATGATCACGTGGCTGATGCACTGATCACGCTGCTATCATGCACGCTTGCACTGATCACGTAGCTACCATGTACGCTGTCACGCATGATCATGCACTGATCACGCGGAGATCATGCACTGATCACGTGGACTGATCATGCACTGACACGCAGGCTATCGCGGTTACTCATGTGGCTGATCATGCACTGATCACCAGCTATCAACTATACTGGTCACATGACTGATCGCGCATCTGATCAGCATATTGATCATGCACTGACACCTGGCTTATCACATTGACTATATCTATTTGACAAATGCTGATCATTTGCTAGCATACACTGATCAGGTGAGCCTCTGGAGGCAATGAACATAGAGCTGAGTAGGTGAGAATCAGTCAGCAGGCGAGATCATGGAATCAGCTTTCTGAGAAACTGTGCTGCCATTGTCAAAATAACTGTCAGGTAACTGAGCAGGCAGGAATTATGCAGCACAGGTGGCAATTGTCAAGGAGATCAGGCAGGAATCGTGCAGCTCAGCTGCTGAAATTGTCAAGCAGACATGAGGACAGTAATCACGCAGCTCAGCAGGCTTGATCACGTGACTGAGCATGCACTGTTCACATGATGACTTTCCGATTCCTATCACGTGACTTTTTGATCATGCACTGATCATGACTGATCATGCACTGATCACGTTGACATTCTCGGCACTGACTACCCTGGCTGATCAGCACTGATCACGGACTGACGGGTAATCATATCACAGCCAATGCTGCCGACTACATGATCATGCACGATCACGGCGACATGCACTGATCACGTGATGATCATGCACTGATCACGACTGATCAGCACTGATCACATGGTCATGCACTGATCACGTGGCTATCAGCAATACCGCCTACGCATTACCGTGGCAACTGATCATGAATGGCCATACTGGTCACGTGACTGATCATGCACTGATCACGCACTTCATGCACTGACTATGCTGACGCACTGACACATGGCTATCATGCACTGATCACGTGGCTACTGCGTACTGATCACTGGCTGCTATCACTGATGACGCAAGGATCACACACCACATGGCTCATCATGCACTGATCATGTTTATCAGGCATGATCAGTGACTGACAGCGCTGATCATGGACCACGCACTGATCACGTGATCATGCACTGATCACGGGACTCGCATGCACTGATGACGTGCTGTTCGGCACTGATCAGCCGCATTACCAGGCTGATGCAGTGACTGACAGGCGCTGATCAGGGGACTGTGCACGCACTGATCAGGCATCAGGAACTGACCACCTGACCGCGCATGCATCACGTGGCTGGTCGTTCACTGACTACGTGTTTATCATACGTGATCACGTGACTGAGCGCTGATCACGCACTGTGCCGTCAGTGATCACGTGGCTGAGCAGCACTGATATCGTGACTGAGCATGCACTGATCATGTGCCGAGCGGGGAGGCATTCCACTCTGACAAAGGTCATGAGGAAGGAGGCTGGCATACGCAAATGTGGGATCGGCCTCAGGAGTCCACCCGGATATTCTCGAGCATCTCCCCAAAAACCGGAGTCTGCCTACTGCATTGCTTTGTGCTCTCACTTCTGATTTCACTGGGGGCTGTCCCCCACCACCATCTCGCTCTCTCTGTCAAAGAGCTAACTTACAGCTCCAATTCATAAAGTTCCTTGTCATTCTTCCCTTTAACTTCCAGCTGAGTCTCCATCTGGAGCGCGGAACCCACCACGCTTACTAATTATGCCTGGGCTGCTAAGACCCACTCGAGAAGGTGTCTAGGGTGAGGCACCTTTCGCTATTCGAGAGGGCGCCTGCGGCCTACGTAAGTGGTGCAAACTTCTTGTCTTGAAGTTTGATTGGTCTTCCGCGTAAACCAAGCTACTCAGTCTCTTTTCTCCACCGAATTTTCCTACTGAGCTCTCCTCATACTATTATTCTTGACATCTCTGATTAGCATATAAATAGTCGCCTAGGCCATCTCTCCTTCGAATACCCTGGATCAGTTGGGGCTGGTCCCCGGCAGGTGGCGACCGAACAGGGACCTCAGGAGGCGATACTCAAAGAGCTGAGCAGACACGAACCACGCAATCAGCAGGCAATAAGCATGGAGCTCAGCAGTGACGAATCATGCTGCTCAACTGGCAATAATCAAGCACGTGACCAGGCAGGAATCACGCAGCTCAGCTGGCAATTGTCAAGCAGATGAGCCGACAGGAATCACGCAGCTCAGATGGCAATTGTCATGCAGATGAGCCGGCAGGAATCACGCAGCTCAGCAGGCCCTGATCACGTGACTCTGCAGGCACTGATCACGTGGCTGATCAAGTCCAGATCACGTGACTGAGCATGGCACTGATCACGTGGCTATCATGCACTGATGACGTGACTGCGCATGCACTGATGACGTGGCTGATCAGGCACTGATCACATGGCTCATCATGCACTGATCACGTGTTTATCAGGCAATGATCAGTGACTGACAGGCGCTGATCATGGGACTGTGCACGCACCGATCACGTGGCTATCATGCACTGATCACGTGACTTCGCATGCACTGATGACGTGGCTGTTCGGGCACTGATCACCTGTTTATCAGGCAGTGATCAGTGACTGACAGGCGCTGATCAGGGGACTGTGCACGCACTGATCAGGTGGTTGATCAGGAACTGACCACCTGACCGCGCATGCAGTGATCACGTGGCTGGTCGCTCACTGATCACGTGTTTATCATACGGTGATCACGTGACTGAGAGGCGCTGATCATGTGACTGTGCCGTCAGTGATCATGTGGCTGAGCAGGCACTGATATCGTGACTGAGCATGCACTGATCATGTGCCGGGAGCCGGGGAGGCATTCCACTCTGGACAAAGGTCATGAGGAAGGAGGCTCGGCATACGCAAATGCGGGATCGAGCCTCAGGAGTCCACCCGGATATTCTCGAGCATCTCCCCTCAAAAACCAGAGTCTGCCTACTGTATTGCTTTGTGCTCTCACCTCTGACTTCACTGGGGGCTGTCCCCCACCACCATCTCGCTCTCTCTGTCAAAGAGTTAACTTACAGCTCCAATTCATAAAGTTCCTTGTCATTCTTCCCTTTAACTTCCAGCTGAGTCTCCATCTGGAGCGGAACCCACCACGCTTACTAATTATGCCTGGGCTGCTAAGACCCACTCGAGAAGGTGTCTAGGGTGAGGCACCTTTCGCTATTCGAGAGGGCGCCTGCGGCCTACGTAAGTGGTGCAAACTTCTTGACTTGAAGTTTGATTGGCCTTCCGCGTAAATCAAACAACTCAGTCTCTTTTCTCCACTGTATTTTCCTACTGAGCTCTCCTCATACTATTATTCTTGACATCTTTGATTAGCATATAAATAGTCGCCTAAGCCATCTCTCCTTCGAATACCCTGGATCAGTTGGGGCTGGTCCCCGGCAGGTGGCGACCGAACAGGGACCTCAGGAGGCGATACTCAAAGAGCTGAGCAGACACGAACCACGCAATCAGCAGGCAATAAGTATGGAGCTCAGCAGTGACGAATCATGCTGCTCAACTGGCAATAATCAAGCACGTGACCAGGCAGGAATCACGCAGCTCAGCTGGCAATTGTCAAGCAGATGAGCCGACAGGAATCACGCAGCTCAAATGGCAATTGTCATGCAGATGAGCCAGCAGGAATCACGCAGCTCAGCAGGCCCTGATCACGTGACTCTGCAGGCACTGATCACGTGGCTGATCAAGTTCAGATCACGTGACTGAGCATGCACTGATCACGTGGCTATCATGCACTGATGACGTGACTGCGCATGCACTGATGACGTGGCTGATCAGGCACTGATCACATGGCTCATCATGCACTGATCACGTGTTTATCAGGCAATGATCAGTGACTGACAGGCGCTGATCATGGGACTGTGCACGCACTGATCACGTGGCTATCATGCACTGATCACGTGACTGCGCATGCACTGATGACGTGGCTGTTCGGGCACTGATCACGTGTTTATCAGGCAGGGATCAGTGACTGACAGGCGCTGATCAGGGGACTGTGCACGCACTGATCAGGTGGCTGATCAGGAACTGACCACCTGACCGCGCATGCAGTGATCACGTGGCTGGTCGCTCACTGATCACGTGTTTATCATACGGTGATCACGTGACTGAGAGGCGCTGATCACGTGACTGTGCCGTCAGTGATCACGTGGCTGAGCAGGCACTGATATCGTGACTGAGCATGCACTGATCATGTGCCGGGAGCCGGGGAGGCATTCCACTCTGGACAAAGGTCATGAGGAAGGAGGCTCGGCATACGCAAATGCGGGATCGAGCCTCAGGAGTCCACCCGGATGTTCTCGAGCATCTCCCCCCAAAAAACCGGAGTCTGCCTACTGTATTGCTTTGTGCTCTCACCTCTGATTTCACTGGGGGCTGTCCCCCACCACCATCTCGCTCTCTCTGTCAAAGAGTTAACTTACAGCTCCAATTCATAAAGTTCCTTGTCATTCTTCCCTTTAACTTCCAGCTGAGTCTCCATCTGGAGCGCGGAACCCACCACGCTTACTAATTATGCCTGGGCTGCTAAGACCCACTCGAGAAGGTGTCTAGGGTGAGGCACCTTTCGCTATTCGAGAGGGCGCCTGCGGCCTACGTAAGTGGTGCAAACTTCTTGTCTTGAAGTTTGATTGGTCTTCCGCGTAAACCAAGCTACTCAGTCTCTTTTCTCCACCGAATTTTCCTACTGAGCTCTCCTCATACTATTATTCTTGACATCTCTGATTAGCATATAAATAGTCGCCTAGGCCATCTCTCCTTCGAATACCCTGGATCAGCTGGGGCTGGTCCCCGGCAGGTGGCGACCGAACAGGGACCTCAGGAGGCGATCCTCAAAGAGCTGAGCAGACACGAACCACGCAATCAGCAGGCAATAAGCATGGAGCTCAGCAGTGACGAATCATGCTGCTCAACTGGCAATAATCAAGCACGTGACCAGGCAGGAATCACGCAGCTCAGCTGGCAATTGTCAAGCAGATGAGCCGACAGGAATCACGCAGCTCAGCTGGCAATTGTCATGCAGATGAGCCGGCAGGAATCACGCAGCTCAGCAGGCCCCGATCACGTGACTCTGCAGGCACTGATCACGTGGCTGATCATCCAGATCACGTGACTGAGCATGCACTGATCACGTGGCTATCATGCACTGATGACGTGACTGCGCATGCACTGATGACGTGGCTGATCAGGCACTGATCACATGGCTCATCATGCACTGATCACGTGTTTATCAGGCAATGATCAGTGACTGACAGGCGCTGATCATGGGACTGTGCACGCACTGATCACGTGGCTATCATGCACTGATCACGTGACTGCGCATGCACTGATGACGTGGCTGTTCGGGCACTGATCACGTATTTATCAGGCAGTGATCAGTGACTGACAGGCGCTGATCAGGGGACTGTGCACGCACTGATCAGGTGGTTGATCAGGAACTGACCACCTGACTGCGCATGCAGTGATCACGTGGCTGGTCGCTCACTGATCACGTGTTTATCATACGGTGATCACGTGACTGAGAGGCGCTGATCACGTGACTGTGCCGTCAGTGATCACGTGGCTGAGCAGGCACTGATATCGTGACTGAGCATGCACTGATCATGTGCCGGGAGCCGGGGAGGCATTCCACTCTGGACAAAGGTCATGAGGAAGGAGGCTCGGCATACGCAAATGCGGGATCGAGCCTCAGGAGTCCACCCGGATATTCTCGAGCATCTCCCCCAAAAAACCAGAGTCTGCCTACTGTATTGCTTTGTGCTCTCACCTCTGATTTCACTGGGGGCTGTCCCCCACCACCATCTCGCTCTCTCTGTCAAAGAGCTAACTTACAGCTCCAATTCATAAAGTTCCTTGTCATTCTTCCCTTTAACTTCCAGCTGAGTCTCCATCTGGAGCGCGGAACCCACCACGCTCACTAATTATGCCTGGGCTGCTAAGACCCACTCGAGAAGGTGTCTAGGGTGAGGCACCTTTCGCTATTCGAGAGGCGCCTGCGGCCTACGTAAGTGGTGCAAACTTCTTGTCTTGAAGTTTGATTGGTCTTCCGCGTAAACCAAGCTACTCAGTCTCTTTTCTCCACCGAATTTTCCTACTGAGCTCTCCTCATACTATTATTCTTGACATCTCTGATTAGCATATAAATAGTCGCCTAGGCCATCTCTCCTTCGAATACCCTGGATCAGTTGGGGCTGGTCCCCGGCAGGTGGCGACCGAACAGGGACCCCAGGAGGCAATACTCAAAGAGCTGAGCAGACACGAACCACGCAATCAGCAGGCAATAAGCATGGAGCTCAGCAGTGACGAATCATGCTGCTCAACTGGCAATAATCAAGCACGTGACCAGGCAGGAATCACGCAGCTCAGCTGGCAATTGTCAAGCAGATGAGCCGACAGGAATCACGCAGCTCAGATGGCAATTGTCATGCAGATGAGCCGGCAGGAATCACGCAGCTCAGCAGGCCCTGATCACGTGACTCTGCAGGCACTGATCACGTGGCTGATCAAGTCCAGATCACGTGACTGAGCATGCACTGATCACGTGGCTATCATGCACTGATGACGTGACTGCGCATGCACTGATGACGTGGCTGATCAGGCACTGATCACATGGCTCATCATGCACTGATCACGTGTTTATCAGGCAATGATCAGTGACTGACAGGCGCTGATCATGGGACTGTGCACGCACTGATCACGTGGCTATCATGCACTGATCACGTGACTGCGCATGCACTGATGACGTGGCTGTTCGGGCACTGATCACGTGTTTATCAGGCAGTGATCAGTGACTGACAGGCGCTGATCAGGGGACTGTGCACGCACTGATCAGGTGGCTGATCAGGAACTGACCACCTGACCGCGCATGCAGTGATCACGTGGCTGGTCGTTCACTGATCACGTGTTTATCATACGGTGATCACGTGACTGAGAGGCGCTGATCACGTGACTGTGCCGTCAGTGATCACGTGGCTGAGCAGGCACTGATATCGTGACTGAGCATGCACTGATCATGTGCCGGGAGCCGGGGAGGCATTCCACTCTGGACAAAGGTCATGAGGAAGGAGGCTCGGCATACGCAAATGCGGGATCGAGCCTCAGGAGTCCACCCGGATATTCTCGAGCATCTCCCCCAAAAAAACCGGAGTCTGCCTACTGTATTGCTTTGTGCTCTCACCTCTGATTTCACTGGGGGCTGTCCCCCACCACCATCTCGCTCTCTCTGTCAAAGAGTTAACTTACAGCTCCAATTCATAAAGTTCCTTGTCATTCTTCCCTTTAACTTCCAGCTGAGTCTCCATCTGGAGCGCGGAACCCACCACGCTCACTAATTATGCCTGGGCTGCTAAGACCCACTCGAGAAGGTGTCTAGGGTGAGGCACCTTTCGCTATTCGAGAGGGCGCCTGCGGCCCACGTAAGTGGTGCAAACTTCTTGTCTTGAAGTTTGATTGGTCTTCCGCGTAAACCAAGCTACTCAGTCTCTTTTCTCCACCGAATTTTCCTACTGAGCTCTCCTCATACTATTATTCTTGACATCTCTGATTAGCATATAAATAGTCGCCTAGGCCATCTCTCCTTCGAATACCCTGGATCAGTTGGGGCTGGTCCCCGGCAGGTGGCGACCGAACAGGGACCTCAGGAGGCAATACTCAAAGAGCTGAGCAGACACGAACCACGCAATCAGCAGGCACTAAGCATGGAGCTCAGCAGTGACGAATCATGCTGCTCAACTGGCAATAATCAAGCACGTGACCAGGCAGGAATCACGCAGCTCAGCTGGCAATTGTCAAGCAGATGAGCCGACAGGAATCACGCAGCTCAGCTGGCAATTGTCATGCAGATGAGCCGGCAGGAATCACGCAGCTCAGCAGGCCCTGATCACGTGACTCTGCAGGCACTGATCACCTGGCTGATCAAGTCCAGATCACGTGACTGAGCATGCACTGATCACGTGGCTATCATGCACTGATGACGTGACTGCGCATGCACTGATGACGTGGCTGATCGGGCACTGATCACATGGCTCATCATGCACTGATCACGTGTTTATCAGGCAATGATCAGTGACTGACATGTGCTGATCATGGGACTGTGCACGCACTGATCACGTGGCTATCATGCACTGATCACGTGACTGCGCATGCACTGATGACGTGGCTGTTCGGGCACTGATCACGTGTTTATCAGGCAGTGATCAGTGACTGACAGGCTCTGATCAGGGGACTGTGCACGCACTGATCAGGTGGCTGATCAGGAACTGACCACCTGACCGCGCATGCAGTGATCACGTGGCTGGTCGCTCACTGATCACGTGTTTATCATACGGTGATCACGTGACTGAGAGGCGCTGATCACGTGACTGTGCCGTCAGTGATCACGTGGCTGAGCAGGCACTGATATCGTGACTGAGCATGCACTGATCATGTGCCGGGATCCTGGGAGGCATTCCACTCTGGACAAAGGTCATGAGGAAGGAGGCTGGGCATACGCAAATGCGGGATCGAGCCTCAGGAGTCCACCCGGATATTCTCGAGCATCTCCCCCCAAAAAACCGGAGTCTGCCTACTGTATTGCTTTGTGCTCTCACCTCTGATTTCACTGGGGGCTGTCCCCCACCACCATCTCGCTCTCTCTGTCAAAGAGTTAACTTACAGCTCCAATTCATAACGTTCCTTGTCATTCTTCCCTTTAACTTCCAGCTGAGTCTCCATCTGGAGCGTGGAACCCACCACGCTTACTAATTATGCCTGGGCTGCTAAGACCCACTCGAGAAGGTGTTCAGGGTGAGGCACCTTTCGCTATTCGAGAGGGCGCCTGCGGCCTACGTAAGAGGTGCAAACTTCTTGTCTTGAAGTTTGATTGGTCTTCCGCGTAAACCAAGCTACTCAGTCTCTTTTCTCCACCGAATTTTCCTACTGAGCTCTCCTCATACTATTATTCTTGACATCTCTGATTAGCATATAAATAGTCGCCTAGGCCATCTCTCCTTCGAATACCCTGGATCAGTTGGGGCTGGTCCCCGGCAGGTGGCGACCGAACAGGGACCTCAGGAGGCGATACTCAAAGAGCTGAGCAGACACGAACCACGCAATCAGCAGGCAATAAGTATGGAGCTCAGCAGTGACGAATCATGCTGCTCAACTGGCAATAATCAAGCACGTGACCAGGCAGGAATCATGCAGCTCAGCTGGCAATTGTCAAGCAGATGAGCCGACAGGAATCACGCAGCTCAGATGGCAATTGTCATGCAGATGAGCCGGCAGGAATCACGCAGCTCAGCAGGCCCTGATCACGTGACTCTGCAGGCACTGATCACGTGGCTGATCAAGTCCAGATCACGTGACTGAGCATGCACTGATCACGTGGCTATCATGCACTGATGACGTGACTGCGCATGCACTGATGACGTGGTTGATCGGGCACTGATCACATGGCTCATCATGAACTGATCACGTGTTTATCAGGCAATGATCAGTGACTGACAGGCGCTGATCATGGGACTGTGCACGCACTGATCACGTGGCTATCATGCACTGATCACGTGACTGCGCATGCACTGATGACGTGGCTGTTCGGGCACTGATCACGTGTTTATCAGGCAGTGATCAGTGACTGACAGGCGCTGATCAGGGGACTGTGCACGCACTGATCAGGTGGCTGATCAGGAACTGACCACCTGACCGCGCATGCAGTGATCACGTGGCTGGTCGCTCACTGATCACGTGTTTATCGTACGGTGATCACGTGACTGAGAGGCGCTGATCACGTGACTGTGCCGTCAGCGATCACGTGGCTGAGCAGGCACTGATATCGTGACTGAGCATGCACTGATCATGTGCCGGGAGCCGGGGAGGCATTCCACTCTGGACAAAGGTCATGAGGAAGGAGGCTCGGCATACGCAAATGCGGGATCGAGCCTCAGGAGTCCACCCGGATATTCTCGAGCATCTCCCCCAAAAAACCGGAGTCTGCCTACTGTATTGCTTTGTGCTCTCACCTCTGATTTCACTGGGGGCTGTCCCCCACCACCATCTCGCTCTCTCTGTCAAAGAGTTAACTTACAGCTCCAATTCATAAAGTTCCTTGTCATTCTTCCCTTTAACTTCCAGCTGAGTCTCCATCTGGAGCGCGGAACCCACCACGCTTACTAATTATGCCTGGGCTGCTAAGACCCACTCGAGAAGGTGCCTAGGGTGAGGCACCTTTCGCTATTCGAGAGGGCGCCTGCGGCCTACGTAAGTGGTGCAAACTTCTTGTCTTGAAGTTTGATTGGTCTTCCGCGTAAACCAAGCTACTCAGTCTCTTTTCTCCACCGAATTTTCCTACTGAGCTCTCCTCATACTATTATTCTTGACATCTCTGATTAGCATATAAATAGTCGCCTAGGCCATCTCTCCTTCGAATACCCTGGATCAGTTGGGGCTGGTCCCCGGCAGGTGGCGACCGAACAGGGACCTCAGGAGGCAATACTCAAAGAGCTGAGCAGACACGAACCACGCAATCAGCAGGCAATAAGCATGGAGCTCAGCAGTGACGAATCATGCTGCTCAACTGGCAATAATCAAGCACGTGACCAGGCAGGAATCACGCAGCTCAGCTGGCAATTGTCAAGCAGATGAGCCGACAGGAATCACGCAGCTCAGCTGGCAATTGTCATGCAGATGAGCCGGCAGGAATCACGCAGCTCAGCAGGCCCTGATCACGTGACTCTGCAGGCACTGATCACCTGGCTGATCAAGTCCAGATCACGTGACTGAGCATGCACTGATCACGTGGCTATCATGCACTGATGACGTGACTGCGCATGCACTGATGACGTGGCTGATCGGGCACTGATCACATGGCTCATCATGCACTGATCACGTGTTTATCAGGCAATGATCAGTGACTGACAGGCGCTGATCATGGGACTGTGCACGCACTGATCACGTGGCTATCATGCACTGATCACGTGACTGCGCATGCACTGATGACGTGGCTGTTCGGGCACTGATCACGTGTTTATCAGGCAGTGATCAGTGACTGACAGGTGCTGATCAGGGGACTGTGCACGCACTGATCAGGTGGCTGATCAGGAACTGACCACCTGACCGCGCATGCAGTGATCACGTGGCTGGTCGTTCACTGATCACGTGTTTATCATACGGTGATCACGTGACTGAGAGGCGCTGATCACGTGACTGTGCCGTCAGTGATCACGTGGCTGAGCAGGCACTGATATCGTGACTGAGCATGCACTGATCATGTGCCGGGAGCCGGGGAGGCATTCCACTCTGGACAAAGGTCATGAGGAAGGAGGCTCGGCATACGCAAATGCGGGATCGAGCCTCAGGAGTCCACCCGGATATTCTCGAGCATCTCCCCCAAAAACCAGAGTCTGCCTACTGTATTGCTTTGTGCTCTCACCTCTGATTTCACTGGGGGCTGTCCCCCACCACCATCTCGCTCTCTCTGTCAAAGAGTTAACTTACAGCTCCAATTCATAAAGTTCCTTGTCATTCTTCCCTTTAACTTCCAGCTGAGTCTCCATCTGGAGCGCGGAACCCACCACGCTCACTAATTATGCCTGGGCTGCTAAGACCCACTCGAGAAGGTGTCTAGGGTGAGGCACCTTTCGCTATTCGAGAGGGCGCCTGCGGCCTACGTAAGTGGTGCAAACTTCTTGTCTTGAAGTTTGATTGGTCTTCCGCGTAAACCAAGCTACTCAGTCTCTTTTCTCCACCGAATTTTCCTACTGAGCTCTCCTCATACTATTATTCTTGACATCTCTGATTAGCATATAAATAGTCGCCTAGGCCATCTCTCCTTCGAATACCCTGGATCAGTTGGGGCTGGTCCCCGGCAGGTGGCGACCGAACAGGGACCTCAGGAGGCGATACTCAAAGAGCTGAGCAGACACGAACCACGCAATCAGCAGGCAATAAGCATGGAGCTCAGCAGTGACGAATCATGCTGCTCAACTGGCAATAATCAAGCACGTGACCAGGCAGGAATCACGCAGCTCAGCTGGCAATTGTCAAGCAGATGAGCCGACAGGAATCACGCAGCTCAGATGGCAATTGTCATGCAGATGAGCCGGCAGGAATCACGCAGCTCAGCAGGCCCTGATCACGTGACTCTGCAGGCACTGATCACCTGGCTGATCAAGTCCAGATCACGTGACTGAGCATGCACTGATCACGTGGCTATCATGCACTGATGACGTGACTGCGCATGCACTGATGACGTGGCTGATCGGGCACTGATCACATGGCTCATCATGCACTGATCACGTGTTTATCAGGCAATGATCAGTGACTGACAGGCGCTGATCATGGGACTGTGCACGCACTGATCACGTGGCTATCATGCACTGATCACGTGACTGCGCATGCACTGATGACGTGGCTGTTCGGGCACTGATCACGTGTTTATCAGGCAGTGATCAGTGACTGACAGGCGCTGATCAGGGGACTGTGCACGCACTGATCAGGTGGCTGATCAGGAACTGACCACCTGACCGCGCATGCAGTGATCACGTGGCTGGTCGCTCACTGATCACGTGTTTATCATACGGTGATCACGTGACTGAGAGGCGCTGATCACGTGACTGTGCCGTCAGTGATCACGTGGCTGAGCAGGCACTGATATCGTGACTGAGCATGCACTGATCATGTGCCGGGAGCCGGGGAGGCATTCCACTCTGGACAAAGGTCATGAGGAAGGAGGCTCGGCATACGCAAATGCGGGATCGAGCCTCAGGAGTCCACCCGGATATTCTCGAGCATCTCCCCCAAAAAACCAGAGTCTGCCTACTGTATTGCTTTGTGCTCTCACCTCTGATTTCACTGGGGGCTGTCCCCCACCACCATCTCGCTCTCTCTGTCAAAGAGTTAACTTACAGCTCCAATTCATAAAGTTCCTTGTCATTCTTCCCTTTAACTTCCAGCTGAGTCTCCATCTGGAGCGCGGAACCCACCACGCTTACTAATTATGCCTGGGCTGCTAAGACCCACTCGAGAAGGTGTCTAGGGTGAGGCACCTTTCGCTATTCGAGAGGGCGCCTGCGGCCTACGTAAGTGGTGCAAACTTCTTGTCTTGAAGTTTGATTGGTCTTCCGCGTAAACCAAGCTACTCAGTCTCTTTTCTCCACCGAATTTTCCTACTGAGCTCTCCTCATACTATTATTCTTGACATCTCTGATTAGCATATAAATAGTCGCCTAGGCCATCTCTCCTTCGAATACCCTGGATCAGTTGGGGCTGGTCCCCGGCAGGTGGCGACCGAACAGGGACCTCAGGAGGCGATACTCAAAGAGCTGAGCAGACACGAACCACGCAATCAGCAGGCAATAAGCATGGAGCTCAGCAGTGACGAACCATGCTGCTCAACTGGCAATAATCAAGCACGTGACCAGGCAGGAATCACGCAGCTCAGCTGGCAATTGTCAAGCAGATGAGCCGACAGGAATCACGCAGCTCAGATGGCAATTGTCATGCAGATGAGCCGGCAGGAATCACGCAGCTCAGCAGGCCCTGATCACGTGACTCTGCAGGCACTGATCACGTGGCTGATCAAGTCCAGATCACGTGACTGAGCAGGCACTGATCACGTGGCTATCATGCACTGATGACGTGACTGCGCATGCACTGATGACGTGGCTGATCGGGCACTGATCACATGGCTCATCATGCACTGATCACGTGTTTATCAGGCAATGATCAGTGACTGACAGGCGCTGATCATGGGACTGTGCACGCACTGATCACGTGGCTATCATGCACTGATCACGTGACTGCGCATGCACTGATGACGTGGCTGTTCGGGCACTGATCACGTGTTTATCAGGCAGTGATCAGTGACTGACAGGCGCTGATCAGGGGACAGTGCACGCAGTGATCAGGTGGCTGATCAGGAACTGACCACCTGACCGCGCATGCAGTGATCACGTGGCTGGTCGTTCACTGATCACGTGTTTATCATACGGTGATCACGTGACTGAGAGGCGCTGATCACGTGACTGTGCCGTCAGTGATCACGTGGCTGAGCAGGCACTGATATCGTGACTGAGCATGCACTGATCATGCGCCGGGAGCCGGGGAGGCATTCCACTCTGGACAAAGGTCATGAGGAAGGAGGCTCGGCATACGCAAATGCGGGATCGAGCCTCAGGAGTCCACCCGGATATTCTCGAGCATCTCCCCCAAAAAAACCAGAGTCTGCCTACTGTATTGCTTTGTGCTCTCACCTCTGATTTCACTGGGGGCTGTCCCCCACCACCATCTCGCTCTCTCTGTCAAAGAGTTAACTTACAGCTCCAATTCATAAAGTTCCTTGTCATTCTTCCCTTTAACTTCCAGCTGAGTCTCCATCTGGAGCGCGGAACCCACCACGCTCACTAATTATGCCTGGGCTGCTAAGACCCACTCGAGAAGGTGTCTAGGGTGAGGCACCTTTCGCTATTCGAGAGGGCGCCTGAGGCCTACGTAAGTGGTGCAAACTTCTTGTCTTGAAGTTTGATTGGTCTTCCGCGTAAACCAAGCTACTCAGTCTCTTTTCTCCACCGAATTTTCCTACTGAGCTCTCCTCATACTATTATTCTTGACATCTCTGATTAGCATATAAATAGTCGCCTAGGCCATCTCTCCTTCGAATACCCTGGATCAGTTGGGGCTGGTCCCCGGCAGGTGGCGACCGAACAGGGACCTCAGGAGGCGATACTCAAAGAGCTGAGCAGACACGAACCACGCAATCAGCAGGCAATAAGCATGGAGCTCAGCAGTGACGAATCATGCTGCCCAACTGGCAATAATCAAGCACGTGACCAGGCAGGAATCACGCAGCTCAGCTGGCAATTGTCAAGCAGATGAGCCGACAGGAATCACGCAGCTCAGCTGGCAATTGTCATGCAGATGAGCCGGCAGGAATCACGCAGCTCAGCAGGCCCTGATCACGTGACTCTGCAGGCACTGATCACCTGGCTGATCAAGTCCAGATCACGTGACTGAGCATGCACTGATCACGTGGCTATCATGCACTGATGACGTGACTGCGCATGCACTGATGACGTGGCTGATCGGGCACTGATCACATGGCTCATCATGCACTGATCACGTGTTTATCTGGCAATGATCAGTGACTGACAGGCGCTGATCATGGGACTGTGCACGCACTGATCACGTGGCTATCATGCACTGATCACGTGACTGCGCATGCACTGATGATGTGGCTGTTCGGGCACTGATCACGTGTTTATCAGGCAGTGATCAGTGACTGACAGGCGCTGATCAGGGGACTGTGCACGCACTGATCAGGTGGCTGATCAGGAACTGACCACCTGACCGCGCATGCAGTGATCACGTGGCTGGTCGCTCACTGATCACGTGTTTATCATACGGTGATCACGTGACTGAGAGGCGCTGATCACGTGACTGTGCCATCAGTGATCACGTGGCTGAGCAGGCACTGATATCGTGACTGAGCATGCACTGATCATGTGCCGGGAGCCGGGGAGGCATTCCACTCTGGACAAAGGCCATGAGGAAGGAGGCTCGGCATACGCAAATGCGGGATCGAGCCTCAGGAGTCCACCCGGATATTCTCGAGCATCTCCCCCAAAAAAACCGGAGTCTGCCTACTGTATTGCTTTGTGCTCTCACCTCTGATTTCACTGGGGGCTGTCCCCCACCACCATCTCGCTCTCTCTGTCAAAGAGTTAACTTACAGCTCCAATTCATAAAGTTCCTTGTCATTCTTCCCTTTAACTTCCAGCTGAGTCTCCATCTGGAGCGCGGAACCCACCACGCTCACTAATTATGCCTGGGCTGCTAAGACCCACTCGAGAAGGTGTCTAGGGTGAGGCACCTTTCGCTATTCGAGAGGGCGCCTGCGGCCTACGTAAGTGGTGCAAACTTCTTGTCTTGAAGTTTGATTGGTCTTCCGCGTAAACCAAGCTACTCAGTCTCTTTTCTCCACCGAATTTTCCTACTGAGCTCTCCTCATACTATTATTCTTGACATCTCTGATTAGCATATAAATAGTCGCCTAGGCCATCTCTCCTTCGAATACCCTGGATCAGTTGGGGCTGGTCCCCGGCAGGTGGCGACCGAACAGGGACCTCAGGAGGCAATACTCAAAGAGCTGAGCAGACACGAACCACGCAATCAGCAGGCAATAAGCATGGAGCTCAGCAGTGACGAATCATGCTGCTCAACTGGCAATAATCAAGCACGTGACCAGGCAGGAATCACGCAGCTCAGCTGGCAATTGTCAAGCAGATGAGCCGACAGGAATCACGCAGCTCAGCTGGCAATTGTCATGCAGATGAGCCGGCAGGAATCACGCAGCTCAGCAGGCCCTGATCACGTGACTCTGCAGGCACTGATCACGTGGCTGATCAAGTCCAGATCACGTGACTGAGCATGCACTGATCACGTGGCTATCATGCACTGATGACGTGACTGCGCATGCACTGATGACGTGGCTGATCGGGCACTGATCACATGGCTCATCATGCACTGATCACGTGTTTATCAGGCAATGATCAGTGACTGACAGGCGCTGATCATGGGACTGTGCACGCACTGATCACGTGGCTATCATGCACTGATCACGTGACTGCGCATGCACTGATGACGTGGTTGTTCGGGCACTGATCACGTGTTTATCAGGCAGTGATCAGTGACTGACAGGCGCTGATCAGGGGACTGTGCACGCACTGATCAGGTGGCTGATCAGGAACTGACCACCCGACTGCGCATGCAGTGATCACGTGGCTGGTCGTTCACTGATCACGTGTTTATCATACGGTGATCACGTGACTGAGAGGCGCTGATCACGTGACTGTGCCGTCAGTGATCACGTGGCTGAGCAGGCACTGATATCGTGACTGAGCAGGCACTGATCATGTGCCGGGAGCCGGGGAGGCATTCCACTCTGGACAAAGGTCATGAGGAAGGAGGCTCGGCATACGCAAATGCGGGATCGAGCCTCAGGAGTCCACCCGGATATTCTCGAGCATCTCCCCCAAAAAAACCGGAGTCTGCCTACTGTATTGCTTTGTGCTCTCACCTCTGATTTCACTGGGGGCTGTCCCCCACCACCATCTCGCTCTCTCTGTCAAAGAGATAACTTACAGCTCCAATTCATAAAGTTCCTTGTCATTCTTCCCTTTAACTTCCAGCTGAGTCTCCATCTGGAGCGCGGAACCCACCACGCTTACTAATTATGCCTGGGCTGCTAAGACCCACTCGAGAAGGTGTCTAGGGTGAGGCACCTTTCGCTATTCGAGAGGGCGCCTGCGGCCTACGTAAGTGGTGCAAACTTCTTGTCTTGAAGTTTGATTGGTCTTCCGCGTAAACCAAGCTACTCAGTCTCTTTTCTCCACCGAATTTTCCTACTGAGCTCTCCTCATACTATTATTCTTGACATCTCTGATTAGCATATAAATAGTCGCCTAGGCCATCTCTCCTTCGAATACCCTGGATCAGTTGGGGCTGGTCCCCGGCAGGTGGCGACCGAACAGGGACCTCAGGAGGCAATACTCAAAGAGCTGAGCAGACACGAACCACGCAATCAGCAGGCAATAAGCATGGAGCTCAGCAGTGACGAATCATGCTGCTCAACTGGCAATAATCAAGCACGTGACCAGGCAGGAATCACGCAGCTCAGCTGGCAATTGTCAAGCAGATGAGCCGACAGGAATCACGCAGCTCAGATGGCAATTGTCATGCAGATGAGCCGGCAGGAATCACGCAGCTCAGCAGGCCCTGATCACGTGACTCTGCAGGCACTGATCACGTGGCTGATCAAGTCCAGATCACGTGACTGAGCATGCACTGATCACGTGGCTATCATGCACTGATGACGTGACTGCGCATGCACTGATGACGTGGCTGATCGGGCACTGATCACATGGCTCATCATGCACTGATCACGTGTTTATCAGGCAATGATCAGTGACTGACAGGCGCTGATCATGGGACTGTGCACGCACTGATCACGTGGCTATCATGCACTGATCACGTGACTGCGCATGCACTGATGACGTGGCTGTTCGGGCACTGATCACGTGTTTATCAGGCAGTGATCAGTGACTGACAGGCGCTGATCAGGGGACTGTGCACGCACTGATCAGGTGGCTGATCAGGAACTGACCACCTGACCGCGCATGCAGTGATCACGTGGCTGGTCGTTCACTGATCACGTGTTTATCATACGGTGATCACGTGACTGAGAGGCGCTGATCACGTGACTGTGCCGTCAGTGATCACGTGGCTGAGCAGGCACTGATATCGTGACTGAGCATGCACTGATCATGTGCCGGGAGCCGGGGAGGCATTCCACTCTGGACAAAGGTCATGAGGAAGGAGGCTCGGCATACGCAAATGCGGGATCGAGCCTCAGGAGTCCACCCGGATATTCTCGAGCATCTCCCCCCAAAACCGGAGTCTGCCTACTGTATTGCTTTGTGCTCTCACCTCTGATTTCACTGGGGGCTGTCCCCCACCACCATCTCGCTCTCTCTGTCAAAGAGTTAACTTACAGCTCCAATTCATAAAGTTCCTTGTCATTCTTCCCTTTAACTTCCAGCTGAGTCTCCATCTGGAGCGCGGAACCCACCACGCTTACTAATTATGCCTGGGCTGCTAAGACCCACTCGAGAAGGTGTCTAGGGTGAGGCACCTTTCGCTATTCGAGAGGGCGCCTGCGGCCTACGTAAGTGGTGCAAACTTCTTGTCTTGAAGTTTGATTGGTCTTCCGCGTAAACCAAGCTACTCAGTCTCTTTTCTCCACCGAATTTTCCTACTGAGCTCTCCTCATACTATTATTCTTGACATCTCTGATTAGCATATAAATAGTCGCCTAGGCCATCTCTCCTTCGAATACCCTGGATCAGTTGGGGCTGGTCCCCGGCAGGTGGCGACCGAACAGGGACCTCAGGAGGCAATACTCAAAGAGCTGAGCAGACACGAACCACGCAATCAGCAGGCAATAAGCATGGAGCTCAGCAGTGACGAATCATGCTGCTCAACTGGCAATAATCAAGCACGTGACCAGGCAGGAATCACGCAGCTCAGCTGGCAATTGTCAAGCAGATGAGCCGACAGGAATCACGCAGCTCAGCTGGCAATTGTCATGCAGATGAGCCGGCAGGAATCACGCAGCTCAGCAGGCCCTGATCACGTGACTCTGCAGGCACTGATCACGTGGCTGATCAAGTCCAGATCACGTGACTGAGCATGCACTGATCACGTGGCTATCATGCACTGATGACGTGACTGCGCATGCACTGATGACGTGGCTGATCGGGCACTGATCACATGGCTCATCATGCACTGATCACGTGTTTATCAGGCAATGATCAGTGACTGACAGGCGCTGATCATGGGACTGTGCACGCACTGATCACGTGGCTATCATGCACTGATCACGTGACTGCGCATGCACTGATGACGTGGCTGTTCGGGCACTGATCACGTGTTTATCAGGCAGTGATCAGTGACTGACAGGCGCTGATCAGGGGACTGTGCACGCACTGATCAGGTGGCTGATCAGGAACTGACCACCTGACCGCGCATGCAGTGATCACGTGGCTGGTCGTTCACTGATCACGTGTTTATCATACGGTGATCACGTGACTGAGAGGCGCTGATCACGTGACTGTGCCGTCAGTGATCACGTGGCTGAGCAGGCACTGATATCGTGACTGAGCATGCACTGATCATGTGCCGGGAGCCGGGGAGGCATTCCACTCTGGACAAAGGTCATGAGGAAGGAGGCTCGGCATACGCAAATGCGGGATCGAGCCTCAGGAGTCCACCCGGATATTCTCGAGCATCTCCCCCCAAAAAACCGGAGTCTGCCTACTGTATTGCTTTGTGCTCTCACCTCTGATTTCACTGGGGGCTGTCCCCCACCACCATCTCGCTCTCTCTGTCAAAGAGTTAACTTACAGCTCCAATTCATAAAGTTCCTTGTCATTCTTCCCTTTAACTTCCAGCTGAGTCTCCATCTGGAGCGCGGAACCCACCACGCTTACTAATTATGCCTGGGCTGCTAAGACCCACTCGAGAAGGTGTCTAGGGTGAGGCACCTTTCGCTATTCGAGAGGCGCCTGCGGCCTACGTAAGTGGTGCAAACTTCTTGTCTTGAAGTTTGATTGGTCTTCCGCGTAAACCAAGCTACTCAGTCTCTTTTCTCCACCGAATTTTCCTACTGAGCTCTCCTCATACTATTATTCTTGACATCTCTGATTAGCATATAAATAGTCGCCTAGGCCATCTCTCCTTCGAATACCCTGGATCAGTTGGGGCTGGTCCCCGGCAGGTGGCGACCGAACAGGGACCTCAGGAGGCAATACTCAAAGAGCTGAGCAGACACGAACCACGCAATCAGCAGGCAATAAGCATGGAGCTCAGCAGTGACGAATCATGCTGCTCAACTGGCAATAATCAAGCACGTGACCAGGCAGGAATCACGCAGCTCAGCTGGCAATTGTCAAGCAGATGAGCCGACAGGAATCACGCAGCTCAGCTGGCAATTGTCATGCAGATGAGCCGGCAGGAATCACGCAGCTCAGCAGGCCCTGATCACGTGACTCTGCAGGCACTGATCACGTGGCTGATCAAGTCCAGATCACGTGACTGAGCATGCACTGATCACGTGGCTATCATGCACTGATGACGTGACTGCGCATGCACTGATGACGTGGCTGATCGGGCACTGATCACATGGCTCATCATGCACTGATCACGTGTTTATCAGGCAATGATCAGTGACTGACAGGCGCTGATCATGGGACTGTGCACGCACTGATCACGTGGCTATCATGCACTGATCACGTGACTGCGCATGCACTGATGACGTGGCTGTTCGGGCACTGATCACGTGTTTATCAGGCAGTGATCAGTGACTGACAGGCGCTGATCAGGGGACTGTGCACGCACTGATCAGGTGGCTGATCAGGAACTGACCACCTGACCGCGCATGCAGTGATCACGTGGCTGGTCGTTCACTGATCACGTGTTTATCATACGGTGATCACGTGACTGAGAGGCGCTGATCACGTGACTGTGCCGTCAGTGATCACGTGGCTGAGCAGGCACTGATATCGTGACTGAGCATGCACTGATCATGTGCCGGGAGCCGGGGAGGCATTCCACTCTGGACAAAGGTCATGAGGAAGGAGGCTCGGCATACGCAAATGCGGGATCGAGCCTCAGGAGTCCACCCGGATATTCTCGAGCATCTCCCCCAAAAACCGGAGTCTGCCTACTGTATTGCTTTGTGCTCTCACCTCTGATTTCACTGGGGGCTGTCCCCCACCACCATCTCGCTCTCTCTGTCAAAGAGTTAACTTACAGCTCCAATTCATAAAGTTCCTTGTCATTCTTCCCTTTAACTTCCAGCTGAGTCTCCATCTGGAGCGCGGAACCCACCACGCTTACTAATTATGCCTGGGCTGCTAAGACCCACTCGAGAAGGTGTCTAGGGTGAGGCACCTTTCGCTATTCGAGAGGGCGCCTGCGGCCTACGTAAGTGGTGCAAACTTCTTGTCTTGAAGTTTGATTGGTCTTCCGCGTAAACCAAGCTACTCAGTCTCTTTTCTCCACCGAATTTTCCTACTGAGCTCTCCTCATACTATTATTCTTGACATCTCTGATTAGCATATAAATAGTCGCCTAGGCCATCTCTCCTTCGAATACCCTGGATCAGTTGGGGCTGGTCCCCGGCAGGTGGCGACCGAACAGGGACCTCAGGAGGCAATACTCAAAGAGCTGAGCAGACACGAACCACGCAATCAGCAGGCAATAAGCATGGAGCTCAGCAGTGACGAATCATGCTGCTCAACTGGCAATAATCAAGCACGTGACCAGGCAGGAATCACGCAGCTCAGCTGGCAATTGTCAAGCAGATGAGCCGACAGGAATCACGCAGCTCAGATGGCAATTGTCATGCAGATGAGCCGGCAGGAATCACGCAGCTCAGCAGGCCCTGATCACGTGACTCTGCAGGCACTGATCACGTGGCTGATCAAGTCCAGATCACGTGACTGAGCATGCACTGATCACGTGGCTATCATGCACTGATGACGTGACTGCGCATGCACTGATGACGTGGCTGATCAGGCACTGATCACATGGCTCATCATGCACTGATCACGTGTTTATCAGGCAATGATCAGTGACTGACAGGCGCTGATCATGGGACTGTGCACGCACTGATCACGTGGCTATCATGCACTGATCACGTGACTGCGCATGCACTGATGACGTGGCTGTTCGGGCACTGATCACGTGTTTATCAGGCAGTGATCAGTGACTGACAGGCGCTGATCAGGGGACTGTGCACGCACTGATCAGGTGGCTGATCAGGAACTGACCACCTGACCGCGCATGCAGTGATCACGTGGCTGGTCGTTCACTGATCACGTGTTTATCATACGGTGATCACGTGACTGAGAGGCGCTGATCACGTGACTGTGCCGTCAGTGATCACGTGGCTGAGCAGGCACTGATATCGTGACTGAGCATGCACTGATCATGTGCCGGGAGCCGGGGAGGCATTCCACTCTGGACAAAGGTCATGAGGAAGGAGGCTCGGCATACGCAAATGCGGGATCGAGCCTCAGGAGTCCACCCGGATATTCTCGAGCATCTCCCCCCAAAAAACCGGAGTCTGCCTACTGTATTGCTTTGTGCTCTCACCTCTGATTTCACTGGGGGCTGTCCCCCACCACCATCTCGCTCTCTCTGTCAAAGAGTTAACTTACAGCTCCAATTCATAAAGTTCCTTGTCATTCTTCCCTTTAACTTCCAGCTGAGTCTCCATCTGGAGCGCGGAACCCACCACGCTTACTAATTATGCCTGGGCTGCTAAGACCCACTCGAGAAGGTGTCTAGGGTGAGGCACCTTTCGCTATTCGAGAGGGCGCCTGCGGCCTACGTAAGTGGTGCAAACTTCTTGTCTTGAAGTTTGATTGGTCTTCCGCGTAAACCAAGCTACTCAGTCTCTTTTCTCCACCGAATTTTCCTACTGAGCTCTCCTCATACTATTATTCTTGACATCTCTGATTAGCATATAAATAGTCGCCTAGGCCATCTCTCCTTCGAATACCCTGGATCAGTTGGGGCTGGTCCCCGGCAGGTGGCGACCGAACAGGGACCTCAGGAGGCAATACTCAAAGAGCTGAGCAGACACGAACCACGCAATCAGCAGGCAATAAGCATGGAGCTCAGCAGTGACGAATCATGCTGCTCAACTGGCAATAATCAAGCACGTGACCAGGCAGGAATCACGCAGCTCAGCTGGCAATTGTCAAGCAGATGAGCCGACAGGAATCACGCAGCTCAGATGGCAATTGTCATGCAGATGAGCCGGCAGGAATCACGCAGCTCAGCAGGCCCTGATCACGTGACTCTGCAGGCAATGATCACGTGGCTGATCAAGTACAGATCACGTGACTGAGCATGCACTGATCACGTGGCTATCATGCACTGATGACGTGACTGCGCATGCACTGATGACGTGGCTGATCGGGCACTGATCACATGGCTCATCATGCACTGATCACGTGTTTATCAGGCAATGATCAGTGACTGACAGGCGCTGATCATGGGACTGTGCACGCACTGATCACGTGGCTATCATGCACTGATCACGTGACTGCGCATGCACTGATGACGTGGCTGTTCGGGCACTGATCACGTGTTTATCAGGCAGTGATCAGTGACTGACAGGCGCTGATCAGGGGACTGTGCACGCACTGATCAGGTGGCTGATCAGGAACTGACCACCTGACTGCGCATGCAGTGATCACGTGGCTGGTCGTTCACTGATCACGTGTTTATCAGACGGTGATCACGTGACTGAGAGGCGCTGATCACGTGACTGTGCCGTCAGTGATCACGTGGCTGAGCAGGCACTGATATCGTGACTGAGCATGCACTGATCATGTGCCGGGAGCCGGGGAGGCATTCCACTCTGGACAAAGGTCATGAGGAAGGAGGCTCGGCATACGCAAATGCGGGATCGAGCCTCAGGAGTCCACCCGGATATTCTCGAGCATCTCCCCCAAAAAAACCGGAGTCTGCCTACTGTATTGCTTTGTGCTCTCACCTCTGATTTCACTGGGGGCTGTCCCCCACCACCATCTCGCTCTCTCTGTCAAAGAGTTAACTTACAGCTCCAATTCATAAAGTTCCTTGTCATTCTTCCCTTTAACTTCCAGCTGAGTCTCCATCTGGAGCGCGGAACCCACCACGCTTACTAATTATGCCTGGGCTGCTAAGACCCACTCGAGAAGGTGTCTAGGGTGAGGCACCTTTCGCTATTCGAGAGGGCGCCTGCGGCCTACGTAAGTGGTGCAAACTTCTTGTCTTGAAGTTTGATTGGTCTTCCGCGTAAACCAAGCTACTCAGTCTCTTTTCTCCACCGAATTTTCCTACTGAGCTCTCCTCATACTATTATTCTTGACATCTCTGATTAGCATATAAATAGTCGCCTAGGCCATCTCTCCTTCGAATACCCTGGATCAGTTGGGGCTGGTCCCCGGCAGGTGGCGACCGAACAGGGACCTCAGGAGGCAATACTCAAAGAGCTGAGCAGACACGAACCACGCAATCAGCAGGCAATAAGCATGGAGCTCAGCAGTGACGAATCATGCTGCTCAACTGGCAATAATCAAGCACGTGACCAGGCAGGAATCACGCAGCTCAGCTGGCAATTGTCAAGCAGATGAGCCGACAGGAATCACGCAGCTCAGCTGGCAATTGTCATGCAGATGAGCCGGCAGGAATCACGCAGCTCAGCAGGCCCTGATCACGTGACTCTGCAGGCACTGATCACGTGGCTGATCAAGTCCAGATCACGTGACTGAGCATGCACTGATCACGTGGCTATCATGCACTGATGACGTGACTGCGCATGCACTGATGACGTGGCTGATCAGGCACTGATCACATGGCTCATCATGCACTGATCACGTGTTTATCAGGCAATGATCAGTGACTGACAGGCGCTGATCATGGGACTGTGCACGCACTGATCACGTGGCTATCATGCACTGATCACGTGACTGCGCATGCACTGATGACGTGGCTGCACTGATCACGTGTTTATCAGGCATCAGTGACTGACAGCGCTGATCGGGACTGTTGATCATGCACTGATCAGGGATCAGTGACTGACAGCTGCGCTGATCACGTGGGGATCTGACTGCAGGCGCTGATCTGATCAGGTGGCTGATCAGGAACTGACCACCTGACTCGCATGCAGTGATCACGTGGCTGGTCGTTCACTGATCACGTGTTTATCATACGGTGATCACGTGACTGAGAGGCGCTGATCACGTGACTGTGCCGTCAGTGATCACGTGGCTGAGCAGGCACTGATATCGTGACTGAGCATGCACTGATCATGTGCCGGGAGCCGGGGAGGCATTCCACTCTGGACAAAGGTCATGAGGAAGGAGGCTCGGCATACGCAAATGCGGGATCGAGCCTCAGGAGTCCACCCGGATATTCTCGAGCATCTCCCCAAAACCAGAGTCTGCCTACTGTATTGCTTTGTGCTCTCACCTCTGATTTCACTGGGGGCTGTCCCCCACCACCATCTCGCTCTCTCTGTCAAAGAGTTAACTTACAGCTCCAATTCATAAAGTTCCTTGTCATTCTTCCCTTTAACTTCCAGCTGAGTCTCCATCTGGAGCGCGGAACCCACCACGCTTACTAATTATGCCTGGGCTGCTAAGACCCACTCGAGAAGGTGTCTAGGTGAGGCACCTTTCGCTATTCGAGAGGGCGCCTGCGGCCTACGTAAGTGGTGCAAACTTCTTGTCTTGAAGTTTGATTGGTCTTCCGCGTAAACCAAGCTACTCAGTCTCTTTTCTCCACCGAATTTTCCTACTGAGCTCTCCTCATACTATTATTCTTGACATCTCTGATTAGCATATAAATAGTCGCCTAGGCCATCTCTCCTTCGAATACCCTGGATCAGTTGGGGCTGGTCCCCGGCAGGTGGCGACCGAACAGGGACCTCAGGAGGCAATACTCAAAGAGCTGAGCAGACACGAACCACGCAATCAGCAGGCAATAAGCATGGAGCTCAGCAGTGACGAATCATGCTGCTCAACTGGCAATAATCAAGCACGTGACCAGGCAGGAATCACGCAGCTCAGCTGGCAATTGTCAAGCAGATGAGCCGACAGGAATCACGCAGCTCAGATGGCAATTGTCATGCAGATGAGCCGGCAGGAATCACGCAGCTCAGCAGGCCCTGATCACGTGACTCTGCAGGCACTGATCACGTGGCTGATCAAGTCCAGATCACGTGACTGAGCATGCACTGATCACGTGGCTATCATGCACTGATGACGTGACTGCGCATGCACTGATGACGTGGCTGATCAGGCACTGATCACATGGCTCATCATGCACTGATCACGTGTTTATCAGGCAATGATCAGTGACTGACAGGCGCTGATCATGGGACTGTGCACGCACTGATCACGTGGCTATCATGCACTGATCACGTGACTGTGCATGCCGATGACGGCTGTTCGGCACTGATCACGTGATCAGGCAGTGATCAGTGACTGTCATCTGGCACGCACTGATCACGTGGCTATCATGCATCAGATGCACTGATGACGTGGCTGTTCGGCACTGATCAGGCAGGAGTGACTGACAGGCGCTGATCAGGACTGTGCACGCACTGATCAGGTGGCTGATCAGGAACTGACCACCTGATGCGCATGCAGTGATCACGTGGCTGGTCGTTCACTGATCACGTGTTTATCATACGGTGATCACGTGATGAGGCGCTGATCACGTGACTGTGCCGTCAGTGATCACGTGGCTGAGCAGGCACTGATATCGTGACTGAGCATGCACTGATCATGTGCCGGGAGCCGGGGAGGCATTCCACTCTGGACAAAGGTCATGAGGAAGGAGGCTCGGCATACGCAAATGCGGGATCGAGCCTCAGGAGTCCACCCGGATATTCTCGAGCATCTCCCCCAAAAAACCGGAGTCTGCCTACTGTATTGCTTTGTGCTCTCACCTCTGATTTCACTGGGGGCTGTCCCCCACCACCATCTCGCTCTCTCTGTCAAAGAGTTAACTTACAGCTCCAATTCATAAAGTTCCTTGTCATTCTTCCCTTTAACTTCCAGCTGAGTCTCCATCTGGAGCGCGGAACCCACCACGCTTACTAATTATGCCTGGGCTGCTAAGACCCACTCGAGAAGGTGTCTAGGGTGAGGCACCTTTCGCTATTCGAGAGGGCGCCTGCGGCCTACGTAAGTGGTGCAAACTTCTTGTCTTGAAGTTTGATTGGTCTTCCGCGTAAACCAAGCTACTCAGTCTCTTTTCTCCACCGAATTTTCCTACTGAGCTCTCCTCATACTATTATTCTTGACATCTCTGATTAGCATATAAATAGTCGCCTAGGCCATCTCTCCTTCGAATACCCTGGATCAGTTGGGGCTGGTCCCCGGCAGGTGGCGACCGAACAGGGACCTCAGGAGGCAATACTCAAAGAGCTGAGCAGACACGAACCACGCAATCAGCAGGCAATAAGCATGGAGCTCAGCAGTGACGAATCATGCTGCTCAACTGGCAATAATCAAGCACGTGACCAGGCAGGAATCACGCAGCTCAGCTGGCAATTGTCAAGCAGATGAGCCGACAGGAATCACGCAGCTCAGATGGCAATTGTCATGCAGATGAGCCGGCAGGAATCACGCAGCTCAGCAGGCCCTGATCACGTGACTCTGCAGGCACTGATCACGTGGCTGATCAAGTCCAGATCACGTGACTGAGCATGCACTGATCACGTGGCTATCATGCACTGATGACGTGACTGCGCATGCACTGATGACGTGGCTGATCGGGCACTGATCACATGGCTCATCATGCACTGATCACGTGTTTATCAGGCAATGATCAGTGACTGACAGGCGCTGATCATGGGACTGTGCACGCACTGATCACGTGGCTATCATGCACTGATCACGTGACTGCGCATGCACTGATGACGTGGCTGTTCGGGCACTGATCACGTGTTTATCAGGCAGTGATCAGTGACTGACAGGCGCTGATCAGGGGACTGTGCACGCACTGATCAGGTGGCTGATCAGGAACTGACCACCTGACCGCGCATGCAGTGATCACGTGGCTGGTCGTTCACTGATCACGTGTTTATCATACGGTGATCACGTGACTGAGAGGCGCTGATCACGTGACTGTGCCGTCAGTGATCACGTGGCTGAGCAGGCACTGATATCGTGACTGAGCATGCACTGATCATGTGCCGGGAGCCGGGGAGGCATTCCACTCTGGACAAAGGTCATGAGGAAGGAGGCTCGGCATACGCAAATGCGGGATCGAGCCTCAGGAGTCCACCCGGATATTCTCGAGCATCTCCCCCCAAAAAAACCGGAGTCTGCCTACTGTATTGCTTTGTGCTCTCACCTCTGATTTCACTGGGGGCTGTCCCCCACCACCATCTCGCTCTCTCTGTCAAAGAGTTAACTTACAGCTCCAATTCATAAAGTTCCTTGTCATTCTTCCCTTTAACTTCCAGCTGAGTCTCCATCTGGAGCGCGGAACCCACCACGCTTACTAATTATGCCTGGGCTGCTAAGACCCACTCGAGAAGGTGTCTAGGGTGAGGCACCTTTCGCTATTCGAGAGGGCGCCTGCGGCCTACGTAAGTGGTGCAAACTTCTTGTCTTGAAGTTTGATTGGTCTTCCGCGTAAACCAAGCTACTCAGTCTCTTTTCTCCACCGAATTTTCCTACTGAGCTCTCCTCATACTATTATTCTTGACATCTCTGATTAGCATATAAATAGTCGCCTAGGCCATCTCTCCTTCGAATACCCTGGATCAGTTGGGGCTGGTCCCCGGCAGGTGGCGACCGAACAGGGACCTCAGGAGGCAATACTCAAAGAGCTGAGCAGACACGAACCACGCAATCAGCAGGCAATAAGCATGGAGCTCAGCAGTGACGAATCATGCTGCTCAACTGGCAATAATCAAGCACGTGACCAGGCAGGAATCACGCAGCTCAGCTGGCAATTGTCAAGCAGATGAGCCGACAGGAATCACGCAGCTCAGCTGGCAATTGTCATGCAGATGAGCCGGCAGGAATCACGCAGCTCAGCAGGCCCTGATCACGTGACTCTGCAGGCACTGATCACGTGGCTGATCAAGTCCAGATCACGTGACTGAGCATGCACTGATCACGTGGCTATCATGCACTGATGACGTGACTGCGCATGCACTGATGACGTGGCTGATCGGGCACTGATCACATGGCTCATCATGCACTGATCACGTGTTTATCAGGCAATGATCAGTGACTGACAGGCGCTGATCATGGGACTGTGCACGCACTGATCACGTGGCTATCATGCACTGATCACGTGACTGCGCATGCACTGATGACGTGGCTGTTCGGGCACTGATCACGTGTTTATCAGGCAGTGATCAGTGACTGACAGGCGCTGATCAGGGGACTGTGCACGCACTGATCAGGTGGCTGATCAGGAACTGACCACCTGACCGCGCATGCAGTGATCACGTGGCTGGTCGTTCACTGATCACGTGTTTATCATACGGTGATCACGTGACTGAGAGGCGCTGATCACGTGACTGTGCCGTCAGTGATCACGTGGCTGAGCAGGCACTGATATCGTGACTGAGCATGCACTGATCATGTGCCGGGAGCCGGGGAGGCATTCCACTCTGGACAAAGGTCATGAGGAAGGAGGCTCGGCATACGCAAATGCGGGATCGAGCCTCAGGAGTCCACCCGGATATTCTCGAGCATCTCCCCCCAAAAAACCGGAGTCTGCCTACTGTATTGCTTTGTGCTCTCACCTCTGATTTCACTGGGGGCTGTCCCCCACCACCATCTCGCTCTCTCTGTCAAAGAGTTAACTTACAGCTCCAATTCATAAAGTTCCTTGTCATTCTTCCCTTTAACTTCCAGCTGAGTCTCCATCTGGAGCGCGGAACCCACCACGCTTACTAATTATGCCTGGGCTGCTAAGACCCACTCGAGAAGGTGTCTAGGGTGAGGCACCTTTCGCTATTCGAGAGGGCGCCTGCGGCCTACGTAAGTGGTGCAAACTTCTTGTCTTGAAGTTTGATTGGTCTTCCGCGTAAACCAAGCTACTCAGTCTCTTTTCTCCACCGAATTTTCCTACTGAGCTCTCCTCATACTATTATTCTTGACATCTCTGATTAGCATATAAATAGTCGCCTAGGCCATCTCTCCTTCGAATACCCTGGATCAGTTGGGGCTGGTCCCCGGCAGGTGGCGACCGAACAGGGACCTCAGGAGGCAATACTCAAAGAGCTGAGCAGACACGAACCACGCAATCAGCAGGCAATAAGCATGGAGCTCAGCAGTGACGAATCATGCTGCTCAACTGGCAATAATCAAGCACGTGACCAGGCAGGAATCACGCAGCTCAGCTGGCAATTGTCAAGCAGATGAGCCGACAGGAATCACGCAGCTCAGCTGGCAATTGTCATGCAGATGAGCCGGCAGGAATCACGCAGCTCAGCAGGCCCTGATCACGTGACTCTGCAGGCACTGATCACGTGGCTGATCAAGTCCAGATCACGTGACTGAGCATGCACTGATCACGTGGCTATCATGCACTGATGACGTGACTGCGCATGCACTGATGACGTGGCTGATCGGGCACTGATCACATGGCTCATCATGCACTGATCACGTGTTTATCAGGCAATGATCAGTGACTGACAGGCGCTGATCATGGGACTGTGCACGCACTGATCACGTGGCTATCATGCACTGATCACGTGACTGCGCATGCACTGATGACGTGGCTGTTCGGGCACTGATCACGTGTTTATCAGGCAGTGATCAGTGACTGACAGGCGCTGATCAGGGGACTGTGCACGCACTGATCAGGTGGCTGATCAGGAACTGACCACCTGACCGCGCATGCAGTGATCACGTGGCTGGTCGTTCACTGATCACGTGTTTATCATACGGTGATCACGTGACTGAGAGGCGCTGATCACGTGACTGTGCCGTCAGTGATCACGTGGCTGAGCAGGCACTGATATCGTGACTGAGCATGCACTGATCATGTGCCGGGAGCCGGGGAGGCATTCCACTCTGGACAAAGGTCATGAGGAAGGAGGCTCGGCATACGCAAATGCGGGATCGAGCCTCAGGAGTCCACCCGGATATTCTCGAGCATCTCCCCAAAAAACCGGAGTCTGCCTACTGTATTGCTTTGTGCTCTCACCTCTGATTTCACTGGGGGCTGTCCCCCACCACCATCTCGCTCTCTCTGTCAAAGAGTTAACTTACAGCTCCAATTCATAAAGTTCCTTGTCATTCTTCCCTTTAACTTCCAGCTGAGTCTCCATCTGGAGCGCGGAACCCACCACGCTTACTAATTATGCCTGGGCTGCTAAGACCCACTCGAGAAGGTGTCTAGGGTGAGGCACCTTTCGCTATTCGAGAGGGCGCCTGCGGCCTACGTAAGTGGTGCAAACTTCTTGTCTTGAAGTTTGATTGGTCTTCCGCGTAAACCAAGCTACTCAGTCTCTTTTCTCCACCGAATTTTCCTACTGAGCTCTCCTCATACTATTATTCTTGACATCTCTGATTAGCATATAAATAGTCGCCTAGGCCATCTCTCCTTCGAATACCCTGGATCAGTTGGGGCTGGTCCCCGGCAGGTGGCGACCGAACAGGGACCTCAGGAGGCAATACTCAAAGAGCTGAGCAGACACGAACCACGCAATCAGCAGGCAATAAGCATGGAGCTCAGCAGTGACGAATCATGCTGCTCAACTGGCAATAATCAAGCACGTGACCAGGCAGGAATCACGCAGCTCAGCTGGCAATTGTCAAGCAGATGAGCCGACAGGAATCACGCAGCTCAGCTGGCAATTGTCATGCAGATGAGCCGGCAGGAATCACGCAGCTCAGCAGGCCCTGATCACGTGACTCTGCAGGCACTGATCACGTGGCTGATCAAGTCCAGATCACGTGACTGAGCATGCACTGATCACGTGGCTATCATGCACTGATGACGTGACTGCGCATGCACTGATGACGTGGCTGATCGGGCACTGATCACATGGCTCATCATGCACTGATCACGTGTTTATCAGGCAATGATCAGTGACTGACAGGCGCTGATCATGGGACTGTGCACGCACTGATCACGTGGCTATCATGCACTGATCACGTGACTGCGCATGCACTGATGACGTGGCTGTTCGGGCACTGATCACGTGTTTATCAGGCAGTGATCAGTGACTGACAGGCGCTGATCAGGGGACTGTGCACGCACTGATCAGGTGGCTGATCAGGAACTGACCACCTGACCGCGCATGCAGTGATCACGTGGCTGGTCGTTCACTGATCACGTGTTTATCATACGGTGATCACGTGACTGAGAGGCGCTGATCACGTGACTGTGCCGTCAGTGATCACGTGGCTGAGCAGGCACTGATATCGTGACTGAGCATGCACTGATCATGTGCCGGGAGCCGGGGAGGCATTCCACTCTGGACAAAGGTCATGAGGAAGGAGGCTCGGCATACGCAAATGCGGGATCGAGCCTCAGGAGTCCACCCGGATATTCTCGAGCATCTCCCCCCAAAAAACCGGAGTCTGCCTACTGTATTGCTTTGTGCTCTCACCTCTGATTTCACTGGGGGCTGTCCCCCACCACCATCTCGCTCTCTCTGTCAAAGAGTTAACTTACAGCTCCAATTCATAAAGTTCCTTGTCATTCTTCCCTTTAACTTCCAGCTGAGTCTCCATCTGGAGCGCGGAACCCACCACGCTTACTAATTATGCCTGGGCTGCTAAGACCCACTCGAGAAGGTGTCTAGGGTGAGGCACCTTTCGCTATTCGAGAGGGCGCCTGCGGCCTACGTAAGTGGTGCAAACTTCTTGTCTTGAAGTTTGATTGGTCTTCCGCGTAAACCAAGCTACTCAGTCTCTTTTCTCCACCGAATTTTCCTACTGAGCTCTCCTCATACTATTATTCTTGACATCTCTGATTAGCATATAAATAGTCGCCTAGGCCATCTCTCCTTCGAATACCCTGGATCAGTTGGGGCTGGTCCCCGGCAGGTGGCGACCGAACAGGGACCTCAGGAGGCAATACTCAAAGAGCTGAGCAGACACGAACCACGCAATCAGCAGGCAATAAGCATGGAGCTCAGCAGTGACGAATCATGCTGCTCAACTGGCAATAATCAAGCACGTGACCAGGCAGGAATCACGCAGCTCAGCTGGCAATTGTCAAGCAGATGAGCCGACAGGAATCACGCAGCTCAGCTGGCAATTGTCATGCAGATGAGCCGGCAGGAATCACGCAGCTCAGCAGGCCCTGATCACGTGACTCTGCAGGCACTGATCACGTGGCTGATCAAGTCCAGATCACGTGACTGAGCATGCACTGATCACGTGGCTATCATGCACTGATGACGTGACTGCGCATGCACTGATGACGTGGCTGATCGGGCACTGATCACATGGCTCATCATGCACTGATCACGTGTTTATCAGGCAATGATCAGTGACTGACAGGCGCTGATCATGGGACTGTGCACGCACTGATCACGTGGCTATCATGCACTGATCACGTGACTGCGCATGCACTGATGACGTGGCTGTTCGGGCACTGATCACGTGTTTATCAGGCAGTGATCAGTGACTGACAGGCGCTGATCAGGGGACTGTGCACGCACTGATCAGGTGGCTGATCAGGAACTGACCACCTGACCGCGCATGCAGTGATCACGTGGCTGGTCGTTCACTGATCACGTGTTTATCATACGGTGATCACGTGACTGAGAGGCGCTGATCACGTGACTGTGCCGTCAGTGATCACGTGGCTGAGCAGGCACTGATATCGTGACTGAGCATGCACTGATCATGTGCCGGGAGCCGGGGAGGCATTCCACTCTGGACAAAGGTCATGAGGAAGGAGGCTCGGCATACGCAAATGCGGGATCGAGCCTCAGGAGTCCACCCGGATATTCTCGAGCATCTCCCCCAAAAACCAGAGTCTGCCTACTGTATTGCTTTGTGCTCTCACCTCTGATTTCACTGGGGGCTGTCCCCCACCACCATCTCGCTCTCTCTGTCAAAGAGTTAACTTACAGCTCCAATTCATAAAGTTCCTTGTCATTCTTCCCTTTAACTTCCAGCTGAGTCTCCATCTGGAGCGCGGAACCCACCACGCTTACTAATTATGCCTGGGCTGCTAAGACCCACTCGAGAAGGTGTCTAGGGTGAGGCACCTTTCGCTATTCGAGAGGGCGCCTGCGGCCTACGTAAGTGGTGCAAACTTCTTGTCTTGAAGTTTGATTGGTCTTCCGCGTAAACCAAGCTACTCAGTCTCTTTTCTCCACCGAATTTTCCTACTGAGCTCTCCTCATACTATTATTCTTGACATCTCTGATTAGCATATAAATAGTCGCCTAGGCCATCTCTCCTTCGAATACCCTGGATCAGTTGGGGCTGGTCCCCGGCAGGTGGCGACCGAACAGGGACCTCAGGAGGCAATACTCAAAGAGCTGAGCAGACACGAACCACGCAATCAGCAGGCAATAAGCATGGAGCTCAGCAGTGACGAATCATGCTGCTCAACTGGCAATAATCAAGCACGTGACCAGGCAGGAATCACGCAGCTCAGCTGGCAATTGTCAAGCAGATGAGCCGACAGGAATCACGCAGCTCAGCTGGCAATTGTCATGCAGATGAGCCGGCAGGAATCACGCAGCTCAGCAGGCCCTGATCACGTGACTCTGCAGGCACTGATCACGTGGCTGATCAAGTCCAGATCACGTGACTGAGCATGCACTGATCACGTGGCTATCATGCACTGATGACGTGACTGCGCATGCACTGATGACGTGGCTGATCGGGCACTGATCACATGGCTCATCATGCACTGATCACGTGTTTATCAGGCAATGATCAGTGACTGACAGGCGCTGATCATGGGACTGTGCACGCACTGATCACGTGGCTATCATGCACTGATCACGTGACTGCGCATGCACTGATGACGTGGCTGTTCGGGCACTGATCACGTGTTTATCAGGCAGTGATCAGTGACTGACAGGCGCTGATCAGGGGACTGTGCACGCACTGATCAGGTGGCTGATCAGGAACTGACCACCTGACCGCGCATGCAGTGATCACGTGGCTGGTCGTTCACTGATCACGTGTTTATCATACGGTGATCACGTGACTGAGAGGCGCTGATCACGTGACTGTGCCGTCAGTGATCACGTGGCTGAGCAGGCACTGATATCGTGACTGAGCATGCACTGATCATGTGCCGGGAGCCGGGGAGGCATTCCACTCTGGACAAAGGTCATGAGGAAGGAGGCTCGGCATACGCAAATGCGGGATCGAGCCTCAGGAGTCCACCCGGATATTCTCGAGCATCTCCCCCAAAACCGGAGTCTGCCTACTGTATTGCTTTGTGCTCTCACCTCTGATTTCACTGGGGGCTGTCCCCCACCACCATCTCGCTCTCTCTGTCAAAGAGTTAACTTACAGCTCCAATTCATAAAGTTCCTTGTCATTCTTCCCTTTAACTTCCAGCTGAGTCTCCATCTGGAGCGCGGAACCCACCACGCTTACTAATTATGCCTGGGCTGCTAAGACCCACTCGAGAAGGTGTCTAGGGTGAGGCACCTTTCGCTATTCGAGAGGCGCCTGCGGCCTACGTAAGTGGTGCAAACTTCTTGTCTTGAAGTTTGATTGGTCTTCCGCGTAAACCAAGCTACTCAGTCTCTTTCTCCACCGAATTTTCCTACTGAGCTCTCCTCATACTATTATTCTTGACATCTCTGATTAGCATATAAATAGTCGCCTAGGCCATCTCTCCTTCGAATACCCTGGATCAGTTGGGGCTGGTCCCCGGCAGGTGGCGACCGAACAGGGACCTCAGGAGGCAATACTCAAAGAGCTGAGCAGACACGAACCACGCAATCAGCAGGCAATAAGCATGGAGCTCAGCAGTGACGAATCATGCTGCTCAACTGGCAATAATCAAGCACGTGACCAGGCAGGAATCACGCAGCTCAGCTGGCAATTGTCAAGCAGATGAGCCGACAGGAATCACGCAGCTCAGATGGCAATTGTCATGCAGATGAGCCGGCAGGAATCACGCAGCTCAGCAGGCCCTGATCACGTGACTCTGCAGGCACTGATCACGTGGCTGATCAAGTCCAGATCACGTGACTGAGCATGCACTGACGTGGCTATCATGCACTGATGACGTGATCGCATGCACTGATGACGTGGCTGATCAGGCACTGATCACATGGCTCATCATGCACTGATCACGTGTTTATCAGGCAATGATCAGTGACTGACAGGCGCTGATCATGGGACTGTGCACGCACTGATCACGTGGCTATCATGCACTGATCACGTGACTGCGCATGCACTGATGACGTGGCTGTTCGGGCACTGATCACGTGTTTATCAGGCAGTGATCAGTGACTGACAGGCGCTGATCAGGGGACTGTGCACGCACTGATCAGGTGGCTGATCAGGAACTGACCACCTGACCGCGCATGCAGTGATCACGGCTGGTCGTTCACTGATCACGTGTTTATCATACGGTGATCACGTGACTGAGAGGCGCTGATCACGTGACTGTGCCGTCAGTGATCACGTGGCTGAGCAGGCACTGATATCGTGACTGAGCATGCACTGATCATGTGCCGGGAGCCGGGGAGGCATTCCACTCTGGACAAAGGTCATGAGGAAGGAGGCTCGGCATACGCAAATGCGGGATCGAGCCTCAGGAGTCCACCCGGATATTCTCGAGCATCCCCTCCCCAAAAACCGGAGTCTGCCTACTGTATTGCTTTGTGCTCTCACCTCTGATTTCACTGGGGGCTGTCCCCCACCACCATCTCGCTCTCTCTGTCAAAGAGTTAACTTACAGCTCCAATTCATAAAGTTCCTTGTCATTCTTCCCTTTAACTTCCAGCTGAGTCTCCATCTGGAGCGCGGAACCCACCACGTCACTAATTATGCCTGGGCTGCTAAGACCCACTCGAGAAGGTGTCTAGGGTGAGGCACCTTTCGCTATTCGAGAGGGCGCCTGCGGCCTACGTAAGTGGTGCAAACTTCTTGTCTTGAAGTTTGATTGGTCTTCCGCGTAAACCAAGCTACTCAGTCTCTTTTCTCCACCGAATTTTCCTACTGAGCTCTCCTCATACTATTATTCTTGACATCTCTGATTAGCATATAAATAGTCGCCTAGGCCATCTCTCCTTCGAATACCCTGGATCAGTTGGGGCTGGTCCCCGGCAGGTATACCGAACAGGGACCTCAGGAGGCAATACTCAAAGAGCTGAGCAGACACGAACCACGCAATCAGCAGGCAATAAGCATGGAGCTCAGCAGTGACGAATCATGCTGCTCAACTGGCAATAATCAAGCACGTGACCAGGCAGGAATCACGCAGCTCAGCTGGCAATTGTCAAGCAGATGATCACAGGAATCACGCAGCTCAGATGGAACACAGCAGATGAGGCCGGCAGGAATCACGCAGCTCAGCAGGCCCTGATCACGTGACTCTGCAGGCACTGATCACGTGGCTGATCATGCCAGATCACGACTGAGCATGCACTGATCACGTGGGCTATCATGCACTGATGACG